>NC_090733.1:90987721-91012721 GCF_036898095.1 Palaemon carinicauda | reverse complement strand
AGTCTTCAGCACCACGCTGGCCAATGCGGAAATGTGATGGTGGTAGACTTTTGTCTGATTACTCACAGTAAACCAACCTAGTAAGGGTATCTCTGACTAGTACAGCTTTGCTGATCATGTCGATACACCAGTTTTTCCTTATGTATCCCTACTCAGAAATATATATATATATATATATATAAATATACTTTTATATATATATATATATATAAGTATTGATACATATATATATATATATATATACATATATATATGCATATATATATATATATATATGTATATATGCATATATATATATATATATATATTACTAAGTGAGTATTAATAAATCATCCATTCTTACTTATATTTTTTTCCTAAAATCTTCATAAAATACTCACCCCACAACTGATGCATATATATTCAGGATTAGTGAGAGAGAGAGAGAGAGAGAGAGAGAGAGAGAGAGATTGTTTATGCAAGCCTGTTCTAAAAAGTTAATTCATTAACGTCCACTGTAAATATGCGTTAATTATAAATGTAGCTTAACTGTCAGCCGCCACATGTTTTTCTAGAGCTTGTAAAAATATACCGTGTTGGAAACTATTCCACAACATGAATGGTGTCATTTTTATTATAATGGATAATTTCTCTTTAGCTACAGAAAAGCAACTGCAGAGATTAGAATTTTTTCGCGTTACGAAGTATAGCGAAAAATAATTGTCCTAACGACATGTAAGCAGATCTTAAGTGTCTTGTTACTTAAGTTCAGTTGTTATGTAGGCAGTGGCCAATGAGAATCTAGTGTTGGGTGAAACGTATTCGATGTTTGAAGAGGTATTTAGTAAGTGGTCACTTTCTAGCGCACGCTAGCCCGAGCAAGTCGAATTTATTAGCCAGGACGCCAGGCAGGGTCAAATACAGCTTCAGATGTGAATAGTGTTTTCACGCTAGCAATCAGAATGCTGAAACCGTTTCAAGAAGTGATGGACAATCTATTATCCGATTTCCAGCAGAATATTCAACAAGTATCCGCACCTCGTTAAAGTATGATGGAAAACCATTTGAATGAGCATCGCGTTATTTTGAGGAAACTGATACAAAAATGTTAGCATTAGATGCGATTGTTTATAAACTTGGAGGACAAGGAACATCCAAAACTGCTGCAGAAACGAGTTAGTACGCAAAGAGCAGCATCGTCGAAAGTGTCAAGCTAGTTAAAGATCGAGGGAAAGTGTGGATTCATATCGGCTTTGATGGAAGAGGTCTAGAGCTCAATAAAGGCCGAGAGTTGACATTGGAGCCGGGAATGTACCAAGAAAGACGTCGAAAAGATAAGTGAAAATATAGCTGTTTTCATTTTGTATACTTAGCAGTTCGTACAAGGAAATTGGAACATTTGTGTTTATTTTATTTTATTGTTTTTAATCGCCTGTTGGTTGTTGTTATTCACAATACATTGAACAGAATTAGATTGTGTCCGGTAAGATAGTCATTGACGTCTAAAAGGGCGATCACAAAATTCCATTTCAAAACCGTTACTGTGGTTGTTGGATTGGGTAACAATAGGTCAGAAAGGGACGAATCAGAATTTATTAAAAGAGAATTGGTGACACTGGTATCAGAAAAAACTAAGAGATAATTCCTTTGACGGTGACCAAGAATGGAAATGGTAAGCAAAGGCAGTTTTTTTTATTACAACTTTTTAAGGATTTAAATCAGTCTACAGTCTGCTTATCGCATAGAAATCTATTAAAACGTTGCCAATATCTTTCTCATTTGGGAAAAATTTAAAGTTTTTATAATGGATTATCTTTAGATATTTTTGAAAGCGGCGGTACATCTTTACTAAAGTTCTTAAGTCTGTTAGATATTGGAGATCTAAGGAAGTGAAGATTGAAGTATTTTTAGATAATGGCATAGCTGCGGATGGTTGTTTTGAAGGGGCATTGGATGCTAGCTATTTACTTAAAAAAGCTTCAAGATTTGGATTTATTTACAAGAAAGTATAATTGGTTTTCAGACTCTAAATTGTATTTGGAAAGGTTTACAGAGGACGAATACTGAAGGCAAATTTCGTAACTACAGTATTAGGATAAACTATGTCGTTAAAGATCTTGTTTAGATGCCAAACTTTCTGAATTAACAAAATCGTTATTTTAACAAATATCTTTTGGACAGAATTGTCTGTTACATAATTTCCACGAAATTTGTCGTGAGAGGTATTGTTAAAATGAAAACGATAAAGTATTTTATGTATTTTTGCATGTTGAGCAAAGCTAGTTGTGAACTTAATGAAGAAATATCAGATGCTCTGGTTGAGATCACGTTTTGACGCAGAAATTCATTCTTTTTATTTTGGTCGTTACTTTAACCATATACTTGCATCAGACTTATTTAACCTATTACTTCATTGTGACGCCTAAGGTGTAGGCAGTTTATCACTATATTGTGACGCCTAAGGTGTAGGCAGTTTATCACTATATTGTGACGCCTAAGATGTAGGCGGTTTATCACTATATTGTGACGCCTCAGATGTACTGTAGCAGCTTTACACTATATTGTGATGCCTCAGATGTAGGCAGTTTTAGCACTATATTGTGACGCCTCAGATGTAGGCAGTTTAGCACTATATTGTGACGCCTCAGATGTAGGCAGTTTAGCACTATATTGTGACGCCTCAGATGTAGGCAGTTTAGCACTATATTGTGACGCCTCAGATGTAGGCAGTTTAGCACTCTATTGCGACGCCTAAGATGTAGGCAGTCAATTACTATATTGTGACTCATCAGATGTAGGCAATTTATCACATTGCGAAGCCTCGGATGTAGGCAATCTTATCAATATATTGCGACGGCTCATAGGAAATTTACCGCTATATTGAGACGCTTCAGACATAGGAAATTACCGCTATATTATGACTCCTCAGATTTAATAGTTATATTGTGACGCCTCTGGTGTTGGGAAATTTATATGTTGTGACACCTCAGTAGTAGGTTTGGAGTAATTCTGAAGTTTTTAGCGATGAATACAGCGTTTTTTTTTTTTATCATGAAAAGAGTGGTTGGAAACTGGACAGCAAATGAATCTTTAAAATTAAACACGAAGGAGCAGGAGGCAGTCGACAGAATTATGTAAAGTACTTTGGCAATGTTTGAACGTTGTTCCAGATAAAAAGTTTTCGATTTTAATGCAAGTAGGTAGCAAAAAGCCAGATTTGGAAATCATAGAAAACCAAAGAATTTAAACTTGTACTGAATACACTGTTCAGGTCATCAATGTATGTAAGCCCAGAAAGAGTACAAAAGAGCGATTTTTTTTTTTTTTAAGTGTTGTCAACTATCATGGATGAATGGTCAATTCTTGCTTACATTTTTCAGAGTTATGGACTTGTGAGAGTTATTCATTCTTTAGACTGTTTTTCTACTTTTAAAAATATGTTGAGGTTTTTTTAATCTCTAATATTGGTGTCCCGGTACAGAGGGATTTGATGCTTTAACTTGAAGTTTGGTGCTTTATACCAAAGGTTATTAATAAAATGGAGGTAAAAATTCTTAAGTAGAATATTCCAGAGTGAAAGTCCTCTCCATCTTGGACTGTTGATATTAACGAGGGAAACTTTATTGTTAAAGTTTGAGTGTTTACGTAACAAAAGGTTTATTACACACGGCAAAGATAAAAAAAAAAAAGAAAAAAAAAATGGGAAATTTTTCGCTGAAATTTAACTTTGATATAGAAGGTAAAGGTTTTTGAAATTATAAGTATATATGTACAATGTTTTATTTTTGGAATCTGCTTTCCAGGATCGTGAATGCAATGAAATGCCAGCAGTCGTCTTTAACGGTGGCATTTAATTTGGAAAGGAAATTGGGGGACCTCAGTTGTCATGGACATCTTCTATCATCGATGAATGACAGCACCGACAAGGCCTACCAACTTGTCTTTCAACAAAGAGAAACTTACAATAATGGTCAAGAGCAAAGCGAAATGCCATTGTATGTTGCTTTATTTATGACGCTTTTATTAGATTCCGGCGCTTTAGTAATCTCCAGTGATCAAGCTATTTATGCCATAACTTGCATGCATGAAATGAGGGGTTACATAGATCCAACGGAAAATTCACTTGTTAAATCTTTGCAAGCACTTGTGAGACATTAAGCTGATAGATCGGTGCATACAAAGGATCTTTTTGGTATGGTGTTGCAGAATCCGTGCGGATTATATTTTCCTATATTGAAAAACTTCTTTATTATTTTGATAGATCATTAAAGTTTTCTTATCTGAAATTTGGGGAATTAAGTTTATTGTAATTTTGAAGATTTCTTAGTTGAACAGAAAAAAAAAAAAAAAATTGTCACAAATGCTTTTCATATTTGATGTATTTTGCATGATACAGAGGAAGCTGGAATGATTTTGTCCTTGATCGATTTATCTTTAAGAAGTTTTTTTTTTAAAAGCTCCTGTAATGTAACCAAACAGAATTTTTTGTTAAAACTGTGGCTACAAGTTCAAGCATCGCAAACGATAACGTCAATGATAGGTGTCTTCATAGACATGAGTGTTGGTAGTCTGTTTCAAGTAAAAATGTTTGTCAAAGGCTTCAAAAAGAGGTTAAATGTGTAAATCATTCAATCGGAACATTTATTTCTTTCTCTCCATTTCTTTCCTTCTCTCCCTTTCTTTGGTATTATCTAGGGTCAACCGGCACGGTGCGCTATAATGCAATTTAATGTTTTATTATGTTTATACCTGTAGAGAATGCGGAGTGAAGTGAGGACTAGAATTTTTTCGCGTTACGAAGTATAGCGAAAAATAATTGTCCTAACGACATGTAAGCAGATCTTAAGTGTCTTGTTACTTAAGTTCAGTTGTTATGTAGGCAGTGGCCAATGAGAATCTAGTGTTGGGTGAAACGTATTCGATGTTTGAAGAGGTATTTAGTAAGTGGTCACTTTCTAGCGCACGCTAGCCCGAGCAAGTCGAATTTATTATTAATATTACTATCATTATTATTTATTAGTGTTATAAGAGTGAGGTTCCACCATTCAAATTTGAGTTACTCTGCATTATTGCCGTGGATACACAGGTTTCCATAGTTTTTTCAAAACGAGATTTTGTTTTTTATCTATGGTTTTTCCTGGGCGGCAGAGGAGGCTTATATGTTAATTTGAAAGTTTGTTCATTTTGTTTTAAATATGCACTGCTATATCAGTACAGAAGTTTGTAGAAGTTATTAGAATATGTGATGTTACATCTATATTGTTTTCTAAAAGTAAAAATCATTGGAAAATAAACCTGGCGTCAACCGGCACGGTGCGCTATAATGCTAGGGTCAACCGGCACGGTGCGCTATAATGCTAGGGTCAACCGGCACGGTGCGCTATAATGCAATTTAATGTTTTATTATGTTTATACCTGTAGAGAATGCAGAGTGAAGTGAGGACATCTTTATTTTTAGGTCAAAGGTACTCATACATAATTGAAAAAAAACAACAACAGCATAGTGATATTATATTGCGGAGAAAAAAAGTTTTGAATTTTTTTTCTTATTCATAAAACAAGCAAGAATAACAGATGTTAGTATTAATATGCGATAGCAAATAATTATCCAAGTTCTCAATCCTAACATGAGCTAGAATATAGTGTTTTGATAATAATAATAATAATAATAATAATAATAATAATAATAATAATAATAATAATAATAATAATAATAATAATTTATGTAATTTAACACAACCACCTAATTTGCTACCTTAGAAAATACGTAAAGGCATAATACTTGAACAATTATGAAAATAACGCCTTCATAAAAAGTAAGTGTACTATTACTGCCGTATTTAAAGTATCACTAATGAACGCATTCATATATATTTCTCTCTCTCTCTCTCTCTCTCTCTCTCTCCTCCTCTCTCTCTCTCTCTGAATAGATATTAAATCGGGAAAGTATGTCCTATGGATGGATAAATTGTCTGTTGAAATACCAAAGTTAAGAACACCTTTCATTTGCATTCAAGATTTTTCTACCACATATTTTCACACAATTCTATTGTTAGGAGTGCTAATATTCATTTTACTTCTCAGTATTTCACCCCAGTCCTATCAAAACCTGCGGCACATTTTATTGTCTGTAATTGACTGATTAATCTCGTTTCGTTGATTAAAATGAGGAGAGACAGAATTCCCTTATATGTTCAGGTCATACGAAGTCGTTTTTTTTTTTATTTCAAAATTCTGCAGAACTTTACAATTCTGATTCATGATTCATTCCCCAAACTTGTTCCCTATTTCTTCGAGATAAAAGGTCTGAGATTTGCCTTTTCAAAGTTTGCTTTGTGAATCCTTTCTTACTACTAATTGTTTTTAATAAAGCGTATATTAAGCAATCTAGCAGATATATAAAATCATGTACCCTTGAATATTTTTGTTAGTAATCCATATCTATAGAAAAGAATCCAACTCTTTTACAATTGACATATGGGTGGCGTAGTATATACTTTTTAAAATGCATTGGATTTGGATATATATATATATATATATATTATATATATATATTTATATAGTGGTTCCTTGACTTTGGATTTAAATCGTTAAATGGCTGAGATAGTAGCTCAATTCCATTGGAAATACTTGAAACGCTCTTAATCTATTCCAACCCTTTAAATGCTACTCCATGCATTTAGTTCATGCCGTTAAAAATAAAAATAAAAAATTTCTAAGAGACAATATTCGTATAAAATCATAATAAAAATGTATTTAATGATACTGTATAAGATATACAAGGCGTTTTATACAGTGTATTTATCTTGGAGATGAGTAACTTGAGCTAACAAAAACGCTACCGGAGGGTAAACAAGATAAACTGAGGTAGATTGAGGACTCCTTTTGCTATCCCTAAATTCTGTATTATATATTACAGTATGTAACGCTACACTTAATTGCTCTATCATAATCATTGTGTTTTTTTATTTTTTAATTCTTTTTGTTTGTTTTATATTTGTTTTATTTTTGTTACTTTGCTTTCCTTTGCTTATCTTCCTTTTCGCCAACGTCTTTAATTCCATTAAGTCTTGGTTTTCTTTCCACTCGTTCGTCACTTTCAAGTGAAGGCCTTTCCTAATAAACCGGTCTATGGACCCTGTTTCATTCTACTTCAAATTCTTGCAGATCTTAAATGATGAATGCTCGTATTGCCTGGCCAATTCCCTTACTCGTAAACCTTGTTCACATTTCTCGATTATTTCAAGCTTTAATTCAATGGACAACATCATCCTCTTTTCTGCAATGTTACTAGCACCTACTTTCTTAGGAGACAGGGTTTCAGGTAAATTAGAGGAGGGGATTTCAATAATACATATAATACATATATATATATATATATATATGTATATATATATATATATATATATAATTATATATATATATATATACATATATATATATATATATATATAGATATAATATATATATATATATATATATAAATTATATATATACAGACACAAAACAGTAACAAATGCAACCGTTTCTATCCCACTTGAGTACAAAGGCTCAGACTTGTGCTTATTCATGCCTCTGGTTTGGGCAGTCTTCACCATGACGCTGGCCAATGCCAAAGTGTGATTATGGTAGACTTTTGTCTGATTTCTGACAACAAACCAACCTAGTATGGTATCTCTAACTAGTACAGCTTTGATGATCATGTCGATACACTAAGTTTTCCTTATGTATCCCAAGTCAGGAATATATATATATTTATATATATATATATATATATATACATACATATATATATATATATATATGCATATATATATATATATATATGCATATATATTATGTATATATATATATATATATGTATATATATATATATATATATGTATATATATATATATATATGTATATATATATATATATATATATATGTATATATATATATGTATATATATATGTATATATAAATATGTATATATATATGTATATATATATATTTATATATATGTATATATATATATATATGTATATATATATATGTATATATATATATATGTATATATATATATATATATATATGCATATATATATATATATATATATATTCAGTGAGTATTAATAAATCATCCACTCTTACTTCTATTTTTTTCCTAAAATATTTATAAGATACTCACCCCACAACTGATGCATATATATTTAGGATTAGTGAGAGAGAGAGAGAGAGAGAGAGAGAGAGAGAGAGAGAGATTGTTTATGCAATCCTGTTCTAAAAAGTTAATTCATTAACGTCCACTGTAAATATGCGTTAATTATAAATGTAGCTTAACTGTCAGCCGCCACATGTTTTTCTAGAGCTTGTAAAAATATACCGTGTTGGAAACTATTCCACAAACATGAATGGTGTCATTTTTATTGTAATGGATAATGTCTCTTTAGCTGCAGAAAAACATCAGAGAAATCATTATATATTGGTCAAATGTACTCATACATAATTAAAAGAAAAATAACAACAACAGCATAGTGATATTATATTGGGGAGAAAGGTTTTTTTTTTTTTTTTTGTTTTTTTATTCATAAACAAAAGCAAGAATAACAGATTTTAGTATTATTGTGCGATAGCAGATATTTATTCAAGTTTTCAATTTCAACCTGAGCTAGATATTGTTTTTCTTTATTATAATAATAATAATAATAATAATAATAATAATAATAATAATAATAATAATAATAATAATAATAATAATAATAATAATAATAATGATAATAATTTATGCAATTTACCTCAACCACCTAATTTGCTACTCTGGAAAATACGTAAAGTCATAATACTTGAACAATTATGAAAATTACGCCATCATCATAAAAATTAAGTGTACTATTACTGCCGTATTGAAAGAATCACTAATGAACGCATTCGTGAATATTTCTCTCTGTCTCTCTCTCTCTCTCTCTCTCTCTCTCTCTCTCTCTCTATGAATAAGTATTAAATCGGGAAAATATGTCTTATGGATGGATAAATTGTCCGTTGAAATACCAAAGTTAAGAACACCTTTCATTTGAATTCAGGATTTTTCTACCACATATTTTCACACAATTCTATTGTTAGGAGTGCTAATATTCATTTTACTTCTCAGTATTTCACCCAGTCCTATCAAAACCTGCGGCACATTTTATTGTCTGTAATTGACTGATTAATCTCGTTTCGTTGATTAAAATGAGGAGAGACAGAAGTCCCTCATATGTTCAGGTCATTTGAAGTGTTTTTTTTTTTTTTAATTTCCCAATTCTGCAGAACTTTACAATTCTGATTCATGATTCCTTCCCCAAACTTGTTCTCTATTTCTTGGGGAAGAAATGTACGAGATTTGTCTTTTCCAAGTTTGCATTGTGAATCTTTTCTTACTACTAATTGTTTTTAATAAAGCGCATATTAAGCAATCTTGCAGAAATCTTAAATCGTGTACCCTTGAATATTTTTGTTAGTAATGCATATCTATGAAAAAGAATCTTACTTTTTTACAATTGACATATGGGTGCCTTAGTATATACTTTTTTAAAATGCATTGGATTTGGATATATATATATATATATATATATATAGTGGTTCCTTGACTTACGATTTCAATTCGTTAAATGGCCGGGATAATAGCTCAATTCCATTGAAAATACCTGAAACGCTCTTAATCTATTCCAACCCTTAAAATGGTACTCCATGCATTTATTTCATACTGTTGAAAACTAAAAAAATATTCTAAGTTAAAACTATTGTAGAAAATCATAATAAAATGTATTTAATGATACTGTATAAGATAAAAAAGCGTTTTATAGAGTGTATTTATCTTCGAGATGAGGTGACTTGAGCTAACGAAAACGCTACCGGAGGGTAAACAAGATAAACTGAGGTAGATTGAAGACTCCTTTTGCTATCACTAAATTTTGTATTTTATACTACACTATGTAACGCTACACTTAATTGCCCTATCATAATCATTGTGTTTTTTTCTTGTTTTCTTTTTTTTTTATATTTGTTTTATTTTTGTTACTTTGCTTTTCCTTTGCTTATCTTCCTTTTCGCCAACGTCTTTAATTCCATTAAGTATTGGTTTTCTTTCCACTCGTTCGTCACTTTCAAGTGAAGGCCTTTCCTAATAAACTGGTCTATGGACCCCTGTTTCATTCTCCCCTTAAGCGGCTTCTTCTACTTCAAATTCTTGCAGATCTTAAATGATGAATGCTCGTTTTGCCTGGCAAATTTTACTCGTAAACCTTGTTCACGTTTCTCCATTATTTCAAGCTTTAATTCAACGGACATCATCATCCTCTTTTCTGCAATGTTACTAGCACCTACTTTCTTAGGAGACAGGTTTCAGGAAAATTAGAGGAAGGAATTTCAATAAAATATATATATATATATATATATATATTTATATATATATATATATATATATATATATATGTATATATATATACACACAAAAAACAGTAACAAATGCAACCGTTTCTATCCCACTTGAGTACAAACGCTTCAGACATGTGTTTATTCATGCCTCTGGTTTGGGCAGTCTTCACCACTACGCTGGCCAATGCGGAAATGTGATGGTGGTAGACTTTTGTCTGATTTCTGACAACAAACCAAATTAGTATGGGTATCTCTAACCAGTACAGCTTTGATGATCATGTCGATACACTAAGTTTTTCCTTATGTATCCCTACTCAGTAATATATATATATATATATATATATATATATATATATATATATATATATATATATATATATATATATGCATATATATATATATATGCATATATATATATATATATATATATATATATATATATATATATATATATATATTCAGTGAGTATTAATAAATCATCCATTCTTTCTTCTATTTTTTTTCTCCTAAAATCTTTATAAGATACTCAGTCCACAACTGATGCATATATATTTAGGATTAGTGAGAGAGAGAGAGAGAGAGAGAGAGAGAGAGAGAGAGAGAGAGAGAGAGAGAGAGAGAGAGAGAGAGAGAGAGAGAGAGAGAGAGATTGTTTATGCAAGCGGTTCTAAAAAGTTAATTCATTAACGGTCACTGTAAATATGCGTTAATTATAAATGTAACTTAACTGTCAGCCGCCACATGTTTTTCTGGAGCTTGTAAAAATATACCGTGTTGGAAACTATTCCACAACATGAATGGTGTCATTTCTATTGTAATGGATAATGTCTCTTTAGCAGCAGTAAAACATCAGAGAAATATTTATTTTTAGGTCAAATGTACTCATACATAATGAAAAGAAAAACAACAACAACAGCATAGTGATATTATATTGTGGAGAAAGGGATTTTTTCTTTTTTTATTTATAAACACAAGCAAGAATAACAGATTTTAGTATTATTGTGCGATAGCAGATATTTATTCAAGTTTTCAATTTCAACATGAGCTAGATATTGTTTTTCTTTATAATAATAATAATAATAATAATAATAATAATAATAATAATAATAATAATAATAATAATAATAATAATAATAATAATAATAATAATAATAATAATAATAATTTATGCAATTTACCTCAACCACCTAATTTGCTACTCTGGAAAATACGTAAAGTCATAATACTTGAACAATTATGTAAATTACGCCATCATCATAAAAATTAAGTGTACTATTACTGCCGTATTGAAAGAATCACTAATGAACGCATTCGTGAATATTTCTCTCTCTCTCTCTCTCTCTCTCTCCTCTCTCTCTCTCTCTCTCTCTCTCTCTCTCTCTCTCTATGAATAGGTATTAAATCGGGAAAATATGTCTTATGGATGGATAAATTGTCCGTTGAAATACCAAAGTTAAGAACACCTTTCATTTGAATTCAGGATTTTTCTACCACATATTTTCACACAATTCTATTGTTAGGAGTGCTAATATTCATTTTACTTCTCAGTATTTCACCCAGTCCTATCAAAACCTGCGGCACATTTTATTGTCTGTAATTGACTGATTAATCTCGTTTCGTTGATTAAAATGAGGAGAGACAGAAGTCCCTCATATGTTCAGGTCATTTGAAGTGTTTTTTTTTTTTTTTCCCAATTCTGCAGAACTTTACAATTCTGATTCATGATTCCTTCCCCAAACTTGTTCTCTATTTCTTGGGGAAGAAATGTACGAGATTTGTCTTTTCCCAGTTTGCATTGTGAATCTTTTCTTACTACTAATTGTTTTTAATAAAGCGTATATTAAGCAATCTTGCAGAAATCTTAAATCGTGTACCCTTGAATATTTTTGTTAGTAATGCATATCTATGAAAAAGAATCTTACTTTTTTACAATTAACATATGGGTGCCTTAGTATATACTTTTTTAAAATGCATTGGATTTGGATATATATATATATATATATATATATATATAGTGGTTCCTTGACTTACGATTTTAATTCGTTAAATGGCCGGGATAATAGCTCAATTCCATTGAAAATACCTGAAACGCTCTTAATCTATTCCAACCCTTAAAATGGTACTCCATGCATATATTTCATACTGTTGAAAACTAAAAAAATATTCTAAGTTAAAACTATTGTAGAAAATCATAATAAAATGTATTTAATGATACTGTATAAGATAAAAAAGCGTTTTATAGAGTGTATTTATCTTCGAGATGAGGTGACTTGAGCTAACGAAAACGCTACCGGAGGGTAAACAAGATAAACTGAGGTAGATTGAAGACTCCTTTTGCTATCACTAAATTTTGTATTTTATACTACACTATGTAACGCTACACTTAATTGCCCTATCATAATCATTGTGTTTTTTTCTTGTTTTTTTTTTTTTATATTTGTTTTATTTTTGTTACTTTGCTTTTCCTTTGCTTATCTTCCTTTTCGCCAACGTCTTTAATTCCATTAAGTCTTGGTTTTCTTTCCACTCGTTCGTCACTTTCAAGTGAAGGCCTTTCCTAATAAACCGGTCTATGGACCCCTGTTTCATTCTCCCCTTAAGCGGCTCCTTCTACTTCAAATTCTTGCAGATCTTAAATGATGAATGCTCGTATTGCCTGGCAAATTCCCTTACTCGTAAACCTTGTTTACGTTTCTCGATTATTTCAAGCTTTAATTCAACGGACATCATCATCCTCTTTTCTGCAATGTTACTAGCACCTACTTTCTTAGGAGACAGGTTTCAGGAAAATTAAAGGAAGGAATTTCAATAATATATATATATATATATATATATATATATATATATATATATATATATATATATATATATATATATATATATATATATATATATATATATATATATATATATATATATATATATATATATATATATATTTATATATATATATATATATATATATATATGTATATATATATATATATATATATATATATATATATATATATATATGTATATATACACACAAAAAACAGTAACAAATGCAACCGTTTCTATCCCACTTGAGTACAAACGCTTCAGACATGTGTTTATTCATGCCTCTGGTTTGGGCAGTCTTCACCACTACGCTGGCCAATGCGGAAATGTGATGGTGGTAGACTTTTGTCTGATTTCTGACAACAAACCAAATTAGTATGGGTATCTCTAACCAGTACAGCTTTGATGATCATGTCGATACACTAAGTTTTTCCTTATGTATCCCTACTCAGTAATATATATATATATATATATATATATATATATATATATATATATATATATATATATATATATATATATATGCATATATATATATATATATATATATATATATATATATATATATATATATTCAGTGAGTATTAATAAATCATCCATTCTTTCTTCTATTTTCTTTCTCCTAAAATCTTTATAAGATACTCAGTCCACAACTGATGCATATATATTTAGGATTAGTGAGAGAGAGAGAGAGAGAGAGAGAGAGAGAGAGAGAGAGAGAGAGAGAGAGAGAGAGAGAGATTGTTTATGCAAGCGGTTCTAAAAAGTTAATTCATTAACGGTCACTGTAAATATGCGTTAATTATAAATGTAACTTAACTGTCAGCCGCCACATGTTTTTCTGGAGCTTGTAAAAATATACCGTGTTGGAAACTATTCCACAACATGAATGGTGTCATTTCTATTGTAATGGATAATGTCTCTTTAGCAGCAGTAAAACATCAGAGAAATATTTATTTTTAGGTCAAATGTACTCATACATAATGAAAAGAAAAACAACAACAACAGCATAGTGATATTATATTGTGGAGAAAGGGATTTTTTCTTTTTTTATTTATAAACACCAGCAAGAATAACAGATTTTAGTATTATTGTGCGATAGCAGATATTTATTCAAGTTTTCAATTTCAACATGAGCTAGATATTGTTTTTCTTTATAATAATAATAATAATAATAATAATAATAATAATAATAATAATAATAATAATAATAATAATAATAATAATAATAATAATAATAATAATAATAATTTATGCAATTTACCTCAACCACCTAATTTGCTACTCTGGAAAATACGTAAAGTCATAATACTTGAACAATTATAAAAATTACTCCATCATCATAAAAATTAAGTGTACTATTACTGCCATATTGAAAGAATCACTAATGAACGCATTCGTGAATATTTCTCTCTCTCTCTCTCTCTCTCTCTCTCTCTCTCTCTCTCTCTCTCTCTCTCTCTCTCTCTCTCTCTCTATGAATAGGTATTAAATCGGGAAAATATGTCTTATGGATGGATAAATTGTCCGTTGAAATACCAAAGTTAAGAACACCTTTCATTTGAATTCAGGATTTTTCTACCACATATTTTCACACAATTCTATTGTTAGGAGTGCTAATATTCATTTTACTTCTCAGTATTTCACCCAGTCCTATCAAAACCTGCGGCACATTTTATTGTCTGTAATTGACTGATTAATCTCGTTTCGTTGATTAAAATGAGGAGAGACAGAAGTCCCTCATATGTTCAGGTCATTTGAAGAGTTTTTTTTTTTTTTTTTTCCCAATTCTGCAGAACTTTACAATTCTGATTCATGATTCCTTCCCCAAACTTGTTCTCTATTTCTTGGGGAAGAAATGTACGAGATTTGTCTTTTCCCAGTTTGCATTGTGAATCTTTTCTTACTACTAATTGTTTTTAATAAAGCGTATATTAAGCAATCTTGCAGAAATCTTAAATCGTGTACCCTTGAATATTTTTGTTAGTAATGCATATCTATGAAAAAGAATCTTACTTTTTTACAATTAACATTGGGTGCCTTAGTATATACTTTTTTAAAATGCATTGGATTTGGATATATATATATATATATATATATATATATATATATATATATATATATATATATATATATATATATATATATATAGTGGTTCCTTGACTTACGATTTTAATTCGTTAAATGGCCGGGATAATAGCTCAATTCCATTGAAAATACCTGAAACGCTCTTAATCTATTCCAACCCTTAAAATGGTACTCCATGCATATATTTCATACTGTTGAAAACTAAAAAAATATTCTAAGTTAAAACTATTGTAGAAAATCATAATAAAATGTATTTAATGATACTGTATAAGATAAAAAAGCGTTTTATAGAGTGTATCTTCGAGATGAGGTGACTTGAGCTAACGAAAACGCTACCGGAGGGTAAACAAGATAAACTGAGGTAGATTGAAGACTCCTTTTGCTATCACTAAATTTTGTATTTTATACTACACTATGTAACGCTACACTTAATTGCCCTATCATAATCATTGTGTTTTTTTCTTGTTTTTTTTTTTTTTTTTTTTATATTTGTTTTATTTTAGTTACTTTGCTTTTCCTTTGCTTATCTTCCTTTTCGCCAACGTCTTTAATTCCATTAAGTCTTGGTTTTCTTTCCACTCGTTCGTCACTTTCAAGTGAAGGCCTTTCCTAATAAACCGGTCTATGGACCCCTGTTTCATTCTCCCCTTAAGCGGCTCCTTCTACTTCAAATTCTTGCAGATCTTAAATGATGAATGCTCGTATTGCCTTGCAAATTCCCTTACTCGTAAACCTTGTTCACGTTTCTCCATTATTTCAAGCTTTAATTCAACGGACATCATCATCCTCTTTTCTGCAATGTTACTAGCACCTACTTTCTTAGGAGACAGGTTTCAGGAAAATTAGAGGAAGGAATTTCAATAATATATATATATATATATATATATATATATATATATATATATATATATAAATATGTATATATATATATATATATATATATATATATATATATATACATATATATTTATATATATATATATATATATATATATATATATATATATATATATATATGTATATATATATATATATATATATATATACACACAAAAAACAGTAACAAATGCAACCGTTTCTATCCCACTTGAGTACAAACGCTTCAGACATGTGTTTATTCATGCCTCTGGTTTGGGCAGTCTTCACCACTACGCTGGCCAATGCGGAAATGTGATGGTGGTAGACTTTTGTCTGATTTCTGACAACAAACCAAATTAGTATGGGTATCTCTAACCAGTACAGCTTTGATGATCATGCCGATACACTAAGTTTTTCCTTATGTATCCCTACTCAGGAATATATATATATATATATATATATATATATATATATATATATATATATATATATATATATATATATATATATATATATATATATATATGCATATATATATATATATATATATATATATATATATATATATATATATATATATATATTCAGTGAGTATTAATAAATCATCCATTCTTACTTCTATTTTTTTTCTCCTAAAATCTTTATAAGATACTCAGTCCACAACTGATGCATATATATTTAGGAATAGTGAGAGAGAGAGAGAGAGAGAGAGAGAGAGAGAGAGAGAGAGAGAGAGAGAGAGAGAGAGAGAGAGAGAGAGAGAGATTGTTTATGCAAGCGGTTCTAAAAAGTTAATTCATTAACGGTCACTGTAAATATGCGTTAATTATAAATGTAGCTTAACTGTCAGCCGCCACATGTTTTTCTAGAGCTTGTAAAAATATACCGTGTTGGAAACTATTCCACAACATGAATGGTGTCATTTCTATTGTAATGGATAATGTCTCTTTAGCAGCAGTAAAACATCAGAAAAATATTTATTTTTAGGTCAAATGTACTCATACATAATGAAAAGAAAAACAACAACAACAGCATAGTGATATTATATTGTGGAGAAAGTTTTTTTTTTTTTATTTATAAACACAAGCAAGAATAACAGATTTTAGTATTATTTTGCGATAGCAGATATTTATTCAAGTTTTCAATTTCAACATGAGCTAGATATTGTTTTTTTGATTATAATAATAATAATAATAATAATAATAATAATAATAATAATAATAATAATTTATGCAATTTAACTCAACCACCTAATTTGCTTCTCTGGAAAATACGTAAAGTCATAATACTTGAACAATTATGAAAATTACGCCATCATCATAAAAATTAAGTGTACTATTACTGCCATATTTAAAGTATCACTAATGAACGCATTCGTGTATATTTCTCCCCCCCCCCTCTCTCTCTCTCTCTCTCTCTCTCTCTCTCTCTCTCTCTCTCTCTCTCTCTCTCTGAATAGGTATTAAATCGGGAAAATATGTCGTATGGATGGATAAATTGTCCGTTGAAATACCAAAGTTAAGAACACATTTCATTTGAATTCAGGATTTTTCTACCACATATTTTCACACAATTCTATTGTTAGGAGTGCTAATATTCATTTTACTTCTCAGTATTTCACCCAGTCCTATCAAAACCTGCGGCACATTTTATTGTCTGTAATTGACTGATTAATCTCGTTTCGTTGATTAAAATGAGGAGAGACAGAAGTCCCTCATATTTTCAGGTCATAAGAAGTCGTTTTTTTTTTTATTTATTTCCCAATTCTGCAGAACTTTATAATTCTGATTCATGATTCCTTCCCCAAACTTGTTCTCTATTTCTTGGGGAAGAAATGTACGAGATTTGTCTTTTCCAAGTTTGCATTGTGAATCTTTTCTTACTACTAATTGTTTTTAATAAAGCGTATATTAGGCAATCTAGCAGAAATCTTAACTCGTGTACCCTTGAATATTTTTGTTAGATATCCATATATATGAAAAAGAATCTTACTTTTTTACAATTGACATATGGGTGCCTTAGTATATACTTTTTTAAAATGCATTGGATTTGGATACATATATATATATATATATATATATATATATATATATATATATATATATATATATATATATATATATAGTGGTTCCTTGACCTACGATTTTAATTCGTTAAATGGCCGGGATAGTAGCTCAATTCCATTGAAAATACTTAAAACGCACTTAATCTATTCCAACCCTTAAAATGCTACTCCATGCATTTATTTCATGCTGTTAAAAACTAAAAAAAAATATTCTAAGTTACAACTATTGTATAAAATCATAATCAAAATGTATTTAATGATACTGTATAAGATACAAAAGCGTTTTATAGAGTGTATTTATCTTGGAGATGAGACGACTTGAGCTAACCAAAACGCTACCGGAGGGTAAACAAGATAAACTGAGGTAGATTGAGGACTCCTTTTGCCATCACTAAATTCTGTATTGTATACTACACTATGTAACGCTAACCTTAATTGCTCTATCATAATCATTGTGTTTTTTTTTTTTTATATTTGTTTTATTTTTATTACTTTGCTTTTCCTTTGCTTATCTTCCTTTTCGCCAACGTCTTTAATTCCATTAAGTCTTGGTTTTCTTTCCACTCGTTCGTCACTTTCAAGTGAAGGCCTTTCCTAATAAACCGGTCTATGGACCCCTGTTTCAATCTCCCCTTAAGCGGCTCCTTCTACTTCAAATTCTTGCAGATCATAAATGATGAATGCTCGTATTGCCTGGCCAATTCCCTTACTCGTAAACCTTGTTCACGTTTCTCGATTATTTCATGCTCTAATTCAACGGACATCATCATCCTCTTTTCTGCATTGTTGCTAACACTCACTTTCCTAGGAGACAGGGTTTCAGGAAAATTAGAGGAAGGAATTACAATAAAACATATATATATACATATATATATATATATATATATATATATATATATATATATATATATATATATATATATATATATATATATATATATATATAAGAACATATATCACAAGCACACGTGATTTCAATCAATGTAAATATCACCCACGAACGGCATTTAATACCGAATTCTATCTGGGAATATATATCCACTTGGAATTCATTTTATGGTAACAGCTTCTGGCCGGGTGGAGATTCGAACCCCCACCTGTGCGGCTTGAAACTATGCCTACAGTGACTCTACCGAGTGAGCTATCAAGAGAGAATAAAAGTTTATGACAAATCTCCGTACATATTCCTATCGAATTTAGGAATCTGTTCATAGACTTGAAATAAACCTATCTCGACCATGATAGCTGAATCGTGAGTTTGTAACACGTGGTTATTTTAAATGAACATATATCACAAGCACACGTGATTTCAATCAATGCCGTTCGTGGGTGATATTTACATTGATTGAAATCACGTGTGCTTGTGATATATGTTCATTTAAAATAACCACGTGTTACAAACTCACGATTCAGCTATCATGGTCGAGATAGGTTTATTTCAAGTCTATGAACAGATTCCTAAATTCGATAGGAATATGTACGGAGATTTGTCATAAACTTTTATTCTCTCTTGATAGCTCACTCGGTAGAGTCACTGTAGGCATAGTTTCAAGCCGCACAGGTGGGGGTTCGAATCTCCACCCGGCCAGAAGCTGTTACCATAAAATGAATTCCAAGTGGATATATATTCCCAGATAGAATTCGGTATTAAATGCCGTTCGTGGGTGATATTTACATTGATTGAAATCACGTGTGCTTGTGATATATGTTCATTTAAAATAACCACGTGTTACAAACTCACGATTCAGCTATCATGTCGAGATAGGTTTATTTCAAGTCTATGAACAGATTCCTAAATTCGATAGGAATATGTACGGAGATTTGTCATAAACTTTTATTCTCTCTTGATAGCTCACTCGGTAGAGTCACTGTAGGCATAGTTTCAAGCCGCACAGGTGGGGGTTCGAAGCTCCACCCGGCCAGAAGCTGTTACCATAAAATGAATTCCAAGTGGATATATATTCCCAGATAGAATTCGGTATTAAATGCCGTTCGTGGGTGATATTTACATTGATTGAAATCACGTGTGCTTGTGATATATGTTCATTTAAAATAACCACGTGTTACAAACTCACGATTCAGCAATCTTGGTCGAGATAGGTTTATTTCAAGTCTATGAACAGATTCCTAAATTCGATAGGAATATGTACGGAGATTTGTCATAAACTTTTATTCTCTCTTGATAGCTCACTCGGTAGAGTCACTGTAGGCATAGTTTCAAGCCGCACAGGTGGGGGTTCGAATCTCCACCCGGCCAGAAGCTGTTACCATAAAATGAATTCCAAGTGGATATATATTCCCAGATAGAATTCGGTATTAAATGCCGTTCGTGGGTGATATTTACATATATATATATATATATATATATATATATATATATATATATATATATATATATATATATATATATATATATATATATATATATTATCATTATTATTACTTGCTAAGCTACATCCCTAGTTGGAAATGCTAGATGCTATAAGCCTAGAGGCTCCAAAAAGGAAAATAGCCCAGTGAGGAAAGGGAAGAAGGAAAAATAGAGTATATGAAGAACAGTAATAAATTTAAAATAAATATTTCCTATATAAACTATAAAAAAAAATCAACAAATAAAGAGAAAGAGAAATTAAATAGAATAGTGTGCATGAGTGTACCCTCAAGCAAGAGAACTATAACTCCTGACAGTGGAAGACCATGGTACAGAGGCTATGGCACTACCCAAGACTAGCGAACAATGGTTTGATTTTGTAGTGTCCTAAATTAGCTGCTTACCATAGCTAAAGAGTCCCTTCTACTCTTATCAAGAGGAAGCCACTGAACAATTACAGTGCAGTATTTAGCCCCTTAGGTAAAGAAGAATTGTTTAGGTAATCTCAGTGTTGTCAGGTGTATGAGGACAGAAAATAATTTGTAAGGAGTAGGCCAGATTATTCGATGTATGTGTAGGCAAATGAAAAGTGAACCGTAACCAGAGAGAAGGATCCAATGTAGAACTGTCTGGCCAATCAAAGGACCAAATAACTCCCTAGCGGTAGTATCTCAATGGGTGGCTGGTGCAGCCGTAAATAGCTACGCCGACATCAAGCCCTTTAGATAATTGCTTGCGTCAAACACTCCGGGAGAATTCCGGCTGAATTTCTCTTGTGTGTCAGATCAAAAGGGCCTGACGTATTTGTAATGGTTCAGCAAACAGCTGATTAGCAGCAGTCTCCACTGTCAAGTGAATCGCAGAGAAAGGAATCTGGTAAACATTCGGTGACAGGAAAATGACAGGGCGTCAGAATCTCTCGTCAACCAGATATTCATTAATTCTCTGATTAAGAAAATCCCGTCAAATTTGCAAAACCATTTTCAGCTTATATATGCGTATTAATCATAGGTTATTCATACGCTTAAAATACGCGTATCATACGATGAATAGGCTAGAGAGACGCTAAATGTGCGCTATTGTATATTCAATATGGTGTTAGGGATAGCTAGTATACGTATCGTATAAGAAACGTAATTCAGAGGAACGAGTAATGTATTGAGCGTAACTCTATCGATTGATCAAGGTATATAAATGTACGCCTTACCAGTAATAATGTATCTTTTTCGTATATAATCCTATGATGAACGTATTTAGCGTATGCCTAATGGATGATTAGCGTCTGGAATACATATCCCCTGTGTGTTTGTTTTTTGTACTCCTCAGCTGAATCAGCTATGGGGAAATCTGGCTTCGTGTTCTTTACAGTTTATGTTCTTCTGGATGGAATATTCTTTGATTATATCTTTGAATGATAGTTGCAAAATGAATGATCATGAAAAATCTATTTCTGTCTATGAACATGCAGTGACTGAAGCTCTTTCGCTATTCATACATTACTCATATGCTAATATACGGTACTAAATCACTCATATACCGTATCCGTACGCTACTCATATGTTAATATAAGCTACATTTACAAGTACACACACACACATATATATATATATATATATATATATATATATATATATATATATATATATATATATATATATATATATATATATATATATATATATATATATATATATACATGTATATATATATATATATATATATATATATATATATATATATATATATATATATATATATATATATATATAAACGTTTAAAGCTTATTCTAGGGTAGATTAGCCTGCTGAATCCAAATGGGATGAGTGCCAGACGCTACACATTGAGCGTTTTACGTAAAATGCAAAAATTTCTAAATGGCTGCCATTGTGCCAGTTGAAAAAATCGAGTTTAATGTAATGAGATTATATTCATGAGTAATAAGTCATTTCATGGTATTTTCAAGCTTAGCAATCCCCTTTTTCGTGATCTAAGCTGTTGTTGTACATCAAATCCATATGATTACCATAACAATACCAAAATGTTAATGTATGGTGTTGTTGAATGTCACCCAAATAAAAATAATGTTTAGGAATTTACTTTTCCCATCTATTTTTAATGTAAAGTTGTTTCTTTTGAACATTTTGATGTCCGTGTTCTGTGTTTTTATGGTTTGATACTTCAGACATGCTGCAATAAACCACATAACTGTACATGCTATTCATAGTTAAGCATTTAAGATTTAGATTTCCCAAGAAGTCTGAAGCTCAAATAGAAACCAAATGGTAGTTAAGAAGTTTTTTTCAATTATTTAATAACCCCCAATATTAAGTTACAAAGAAAGACTGAGAAGTAAAACACATATTGTGCACTCACAAGGAAGAAAGGTGTACTCATATCAAAGCAGATGCTGCTGAACGAAACAAAATCCAACAAGCGTTATCAAACTTGCAAAAACATCTTTGATGATGAAGCTCATCCTACCAGTGGCATCGTTGATATACATTCTGAACGGATATTTGATCATCCTGACTTAAATGCCCATGATGCAGCTCAGTGGGAGGCGAATGCACAGACGCAGTATGAAAGTGAATGGCCTGGGGTTTTCACAAGAAGCAGCAACCAGAAGTCAAAGTATGACGTCTGCAATCAAGCAAAGAACACGCACTGGAAATGAACTCCACGCAATTGACGCAGAATTCAAATATGCTTGTGTAATTGAAATAATGATATCATCAAAGGAAAATATATCCCAAGATGCTCTTTTCGCTCATGAATTGGCTCCTCATCCAATATTCCTGTTTGGGGAGAATCGAGAGATGCGATTAACAGCAAAATATAATCTGAAGAGCAAACTGAAAGTCGAGCAGGAAAAACCATTATGTAGACAGTCCATTGGCCTGCACAACCAGCCGAGGTATCAGCTCTAGTCGATATTGCTGTTACCAGTCTCATAAATCATCTGGATTCAACGGATGTGCTCCACGTGGTATTCGATTGGTACAACTCCATGAGTGCTAAATCAACTTTCCGTACAGCAAGGTCAAAGGGCCTTAGTCATGTGTACAAACGCTCCAAAGATTCACCACTCCCAAAGCAGGAAATGGCGTTGAATGTCACTGCAAGCAAGAGCATATCATACAGTTGATAATCACCAGATTTTACAATATCAACGTGCCTCTCAGCAAGAAACTTGTCGTCACAGGACCTGATCCAAATCCTTTCCATGTAGGAGTTGGCAGACAAGAAAATGCAATCACACATGCGGAGGCAAACATCATCATGACATATCATATGATCACTGAAGCTGTAGCATGGTACCCTCCAATCAAAGTAGTTTCTGATGACATCGGCGGGCTTCTACTTCTTGCCCATCACTAGCATGCTCGGACGAATGAAATCCCAATAACGCTCCAATTATACATGGAATCTTGCACTGGAGATCAAACATTTATCAGCATCAATGCAGTTTTAGAAAACCACGCATCAATTCTCCCAACCTCATTGCTGCACATGAATTAACTGCCTGTGATACTGTTTTGTCTATTGTCCCGAGTAGGCAAAGCCATAGTTCTCAAGAAGTTGGTAGCATTTGCTGGTGAACTGAAGCTTGGTGATATAGCAAGCTCACAAGATGAAATCATTGATTCATCCTTGGAATTTATTTTAGCCTTGCAAGGACAGGAAACATTTGGTACACTGAGTGAGATGAGAAGCAGCATCTTTACATAGATGATAAGCAGCAAAAAGCACGGTCACCAAAGATGAAAAGTGTGTCTCCCATAATGGCTGACTTTAAGCCCCACTGTCAACTAGCTCACTATCAAACCGCTTTGTGGAAATCTGCAGGCATACCAGTAACCTCACAAGATCTTAACCTGCTGGAATCAGGGTGGGAGATGAAAGCGTCACAACTGCAGCCATTACGCATACTTCCAGGTCAACTGACTGCTCCAGAGGAAGTTCTCAACATTGTAAATTGCCAGTGCAAATCCGGTTGTAATACAGCTCTTTGTTCCTGCTCTATGTATTTGCTGGCTTTCTCTAACTTCTGCAACTGTAGGGGACAGGCAACATTTGACAACCCTATGATAGTTATCACAGACAACAGCAGGGATGAGGAGTGATGAATATCAAGAACTAAATCTGTAAAAAATTAGGATGTGGCTGCCTGACGTACATGTTAATAATTAATGTTTTAAATATATGGCATTTGTTTTTCGTGTCAGAGAGTTTTATGTTGCTGAAAACTATTAATGAAAAAACATTAAATGGTATCTCCCAAAGACAAGCCGTAAAATTAAATATGTGTGTGGCATACAAAAGAGAGACAAACTTCATATTCTTGCAGCCAGACAGCGCATCAAAAGTTTTTTCTTAAGCATTATTATGGTAACCATGTGGATTTGAGGTACAGCTATATCTC
>NC_090733.1:90967721-90980221 GCF_036898095.1 Palaemon carinicauda | reverse complement strand
CTAGCAGATATCTTAAATCGTGTACCCTTGAATATTATTGTTAGTAATCCATATCTATGAAAAAGAATCTTACTTTTTTACAATTGACATATGGGTGCCTTAGTATATACTTTTTTGGTGGGCTCAAGCCATTTCGTCGTGATGGAAGTTCCTTAAAGTAGCTTCCTAAGGGATATATGTACTACAGTGATATTCCCAGAGAATTTGGGTATCCAGAATTCAAACTCCTGGCGCAAATATCCTTAAAATTCTCTCAAGGATATCGCATAATATCAGCGGATGCATTCTTGACACACCTCCATAGAAATCTGCACCCCAAACAGCGTTTTGGCTTCGAGGAGGATGTGACAAAAATAAAAGGGAGCCGTCCAAAGGCTCTCCCCGCTCTCGTAATACTATTGGGAATACAACAGCGCCATTCCCACGACGGTGGACATTCCTTTTTTTGAAGCCATCTCTCTCTCTCTCTCTCTCTCTCTCTCTCTCTCTCTCTCTCTCTCTCTCTCTGATAATACAAGTGTACACAACATTCTGGAGCTTTTGTACGAAGTCGCTTTCCCGGAAGGATAATATACAATTTTCCTCACAATTCTATTATTTATATCCTGACAATCTTCCATTGTCCTGACGCCCATTAATAGACAACATGAGTGGCAAAAGGATATCTAATTTGGTATATGCTTTCTTTCAAGTATAAAATAGAAAACATTATGGTATAGATCTATTATTGTTTTACTTTTTCAGAACGATTTCCTTATGTAAAGATATTTAAGATTTCATTAAGGAAGAGTGAACAGTTATCAGAGGTAATATCCAGTGTTATATCTCATATAAATATTACTTTGAAAATTACTTTATACTTTCTACTGTAATCATTTTTAAGTTCAAGTTATCCTAAACGCTCTCATATTATAAAAAATGGAACAAACTTCATTTAAAACGCACATTTATATAAAATTCGACAATTTTAAAAGTTAGCCAGTAGCAAGAGTGTATATGAGCAAAATCTTTCATCATAATATATTTAATTCATGCATTAAGGAATACGAACACTACAGCGTTATAAATATGGCCATTTTGAGCTTTGAAGGCAACCTTTTCATTGCAAGTATCAATATTTCCCAAAGGTCACCAGTTGTCACTTTTCATCATCTCTAGCTTTTACATATTAATGAAAAAACACTCTGAATGGATAAATAGTCATAATGCTGCATATAGTATGAACTATTCCATTGAGATATACTGGCATCCCTCTCAATACCAACGACAGAGAGAGAGAGAGAGAGAGAGAGAGAGAGAGAGAGAGAGAGAGAGAGAGAGAGAGAGAGAGAGAGAGAGAGAGAGAGCCATGTTGGATATGGCCCAAAGATTAATTTGTTACTTTTGGATAAAGTACGTCAAAGTACAAGTGCTTAACAATACGTTGAAAATAATCGCTATGTTAAGTAAGTGGCAAATATTTTATATTTTGTTTTTCGTTTCCGAATACAATTACGCAAAACTAATGAACTAATATCAACGGAACTTGGTGGACATGTGTGATATGGCCCTGGAAAAGGCCAGTAGATTTTGAAGAAAATACATTTAAGTACAAGCAGCCTACGCAGTGGAGTTAAGCAAAAAAAAGACTTCTTGGCGTTGTAGCGGGATGTCACAATACAACACCCACTCTCTCACATCCTTAATCAATCTTACAGACAAAGGTCCCATAACACAAACTTTCCCCTTACGTTATCAACTGAACTATTGAACAGAGGAGACAGTAAAACAAATCATAGCCTTAATACTATATTTGCTTACAATTAAATCGATATGAAACCTCAACAACCACACTTATTATAATTCTTAAAGCTGAATAAATTAAATAAGTAAACAAAATCCCAAAACTTAATATTACACCGCACCCAAACGGAATCACCATAACCTGGAATGTCTATGCATATACTGCATATATTGTGCGTGTGTTCATGGACGCTGTTGTAACTAATCAGGCATAAAAACACAACACATAACAACATTGGCGAAGGTAAGCTCTCTCCTGAGTGTCCCCTCTTGTTTATGATGGAATACGTCTCCCAACACCACACAAATGGCTCTTCCATTGCTAAAGTGATAAGAAAACAATAATAGATTAAGTGATAAGAAAACAATAATAGAAAACAGATATGATGGTCATTATCCTCTATATAAACTCTATTTAACATCATGAAAAAGGAAAACCGAGCCAAGGTTGTCAACCCTCATGATTTATTGAAATATCAATGTTGTCTTTGTTTTTGGCACCATCAATCAAATATGATAGAAATCTCTTAACTAAAGAATAGTCACTCATTCAGTCAGTCAGCCAGTCAGTCTGTCTGATTGTCTGTCTCTCTGCGTCCTTTGATCTAAAGAAAGAGGAATATCTACAGTACATTGTATTGTTGTTATTCTATTGTTAGTCATAACTGTATTCTTGGTAAGACAATATATCTAATTTCTCAGGCCCTTTCAGATGTTCCTGTCTATATATCTATATACCTATTTATCTATCTATCTATCTATCTATATATTTATCTATCTATATTATTATTATTATTATTATTATTATTATTATTATTATTATTATTATTATTATTATTATTATTATTATTATTAGCTAGGCTATAACCCTAGTAGGAAAAGCAGGATGCTACACACCCAAGGACTATGTCTTACTTCATATATCCAGCTTCTAAGTATCTTCATTCCTTCTCCTAGTCAGTTTGGCCATATAGTTTTATATGTTCACTTGCCATAAATGCTATGATTTTTAACATGACATTAGATTTAGGTGGTCATGCTTTCACAAAAATATATTTCTGAGGTGAAGTAGGATATAAAGAAAAGAGTAGGGTAGAAAAACAGTAAAATATTTGCGAGCGACTTATTCATCATATATTTCCCCAGACTTTCATTATAATCTATGCAGTTAGCTTTAAAATAGTTCATAATTATAATGGCTGTTCGAGATAGATGATTACAAACTGTTAATTCTGCACATAATAGTGTAAATCTTCGTGAAAGCCCTTTTAGCGATGCTTAAATGAAATATAAAGTAGTTCTTATTACGGAGTATAGCAAAAGGTTCGAAGTTATAGTAAAAAAATAAGTCGATATAAAACGTAGAATTCGGTGATACTCGTACCATGATTTTTATTCAGCCCAGTCTCTATTTACTTTTTTTTCTATTAATTTGCCAATATCTCATACGTAATGAAAGGAATTAATAACTTTCATGTATAGTTTTTGAACTAGAAACACGTTCACTCATTACCTTAATATGGACAAATTATAATTTTCCTCGTTTTTCATTTAGCCATTTAATGATTGTTATCGTGAGTGACTTTGCTAAAAATAATACCCGTTATACTTCCTCTAGGGATGAGTATTTAAGGAAACTGCATGCTTAAGCAAATATAGATTTCCCGCTTTCATATAAAAATCTTATTTCAAGCAACATTTTATTCTCGTGAGAGATTTATCGATGGAATGACCTAATTCAAAGGCAGCACAGGGGTCAAGCATATTCTGCCTGGAGTGTATGATAGGTCACGAGCGTTTTACTTCCGCAAAGCAGGTTATAAAATCGAGTCGGTTCATTTATTATTTTATTTATTTGTCTGTGTGTGTGAACAGGATTACTCATATATGAATTTGTGTGTGGGTGTGTGTGTGTGTGCGTGTGAACAGGATTATGTCAAAGCTAGTTGACAGATTATGATGAAATTTTCACCTTAGGTCATGGACGACCCTAGTGAATTTTGGATATGATCCGGATCCAGATCCGGATTCTAGATAGGTATTTGCATTTTTCACCATTTTAAAGATAACGTTAAAGCAAACTGACGGATTTTTTACTAAATTTCCACCAGGGATAGATCTTAGGCTTTTGACGATTGCATCAACTTTTGGAGATGATCCGGTACCAGATCCGGACAAGAGATCTGAAATTGCATTTTTTTCACATTTCTAAAGATTAAGTCAAAACAAATTGACACATTGAATTTTCGCAAGATTTTAACAAACGATAGATATTATGCTTCAGAAGAAACAATGGAATTTTGGAAGTGATACGGATCATAATCACGATTCTTGATCACTATTGCACTTTTCACCATCTACTGTACAATTAGCATGAAAAGTGGGGGACGATGTCCATAGACTTTAGTTAAATGTTGGCAATATTCATTGCCGGAGGTCTGAAATCTCAGATTGCTTTTATTGTGATTTCTATTTGGTTTAAATACAGGACCAAAAATCAACGCCAAAGAATGAATATTCTATGCGGAATAAAACGATCTATAACTATTGTTTATTTCTTGAATATATATATATATATATATATATATATATATATATATATATATATATATATATATATATATATATATATATATATATATATAAATATATATATATATATATAATATATATATATATATATATATGTGTATATATATACCAGATAATATAAACTTCGAAAACCACAATCATATTATTTGTCGAGATATTTATTATTGAATAATGTTTTTTTTTTTTTCAACAATTTGAAAAATACAAAATAGTCTTATAACCAACTAGAGGATGACATTTCCTAATATTGCAAGAGTTTCAAGGGCTAGGGGTATTGCCAATGAATTGCTAACAGCTTTGATCATGTAACATAGGTATTGATAGATTCTAGGTCCACAGGACTCACTACAGGAGTTTTAATGTTTACACCGGATATAAGCTCGAGGAACTAATTATGAAAAATGTGCATGTAATGTACAATTGAGTAGTATGACTTAACAAGTTTCTTCCTATAATTATAAAATGATCAATTACTCTGGACAATTTTTTGCATTTATAACGGCGTAAGTAAATACTAGAACAATTTACCTAATTTGTTACCTCTGCAATTTTTTTAATGATGTTCTATTAAGGAGCGCAATAATATGGCAACGTGTTGTGAGCTGTAATAACAGTTAGTTTGTAGGAGTAGTTCCAGGTGACATTGTTTCCGAAACATTAACATTTTAATCACACCATCAAAAAGTATTATGTCAATTCTTCATAAAAAAAGCACAAAATGCTTATGTCAACATAGATCACATGTATGAAAATAGGATTGATAATTACACACACACACACACACACACACGCACGCGCACACGCATGCACACGCACACGCACTCGCATATATATATATATATATATATATATATATATATATATATATATATATATATATATATATATATAGTATGGTAAATATTTATTACTTTGATTTCTAGCTAAATACACGAACCCTATATTTTTTTCTATTCTGTATCTTGTGTTCCATAAGTTTATGATTATTTTGGAAAACACACAGTTTGTGATCATCTGGACCCCCTATCCTAAGAACAATTTCAAAAGATAGGATTGAAGAACTCATCTTGAACACCCCTTAGATTGCCGTATCTTTACCCAACTCTTCCTCCCTTACATTATCTACCACCCTTAGACTGCAATATCCTTACCTACTTGCCTACCGGGTTACTGGCTACGGAACCCCCCCCCCCCCCCTCACTACCTTAGGCTGCCGTATCCTTAACTCACCCTGTATTTGCTTCCCAAACAGTTTCACTACTGGCAAGGTAACACTAAACCACAATATCATATCGTATAACTAGCCTCATATTATCGTATTTCAAAACAGGATAAACGCCACCATTACACAGTTTGACTGCTCCTCTGTTCTGGCAAGTGGTACATCCCTGTGGGTCACTAGTAAAGTATTATAAGTAGGCATATTTACAATAACCCTTACTTTGAGCTTGGGAGGGCAAATGTTGATGCCTCTGTAGATGGTGGTAGCACTCGGAGTATGTCCCTTTGTAGGTAGTAGGTTGGTTAAGACTCCAGCCATCCGTTTAGATACTACCGCTAGAGAGTTAATGGGTCCTTTGACTGGCCAGACGGTACTACATTAGATAATTTTCTCTGGTTACGGCTCATTGTCCTTTTGCCTACACATACGCCGAATAGTCTTGCCTTTTCTTTACATATTCTCCTCTGTCTTCATACAATTGACAACACTGAGACTACCAAACAATTCTTCCTCGTTCAAGGGGTTAACTACTGCAATGTAATTGTTCAGTGGCTACTTTCTTTTGGTAAGGGTAGATGAGAGACTATGTTGATGTTGTTACTATTCTTAAATTATTCCAGTTTAATTTTCAAGGACTTTTCTTGCAGTTTCCTTATTTCCTTTCCTCACTGGGCTATTCTTCCTGTTGGAGCCCTTGGACTTACAGCATTCTGCCTTTCCAACTAGGGTTGTAGCTTAGCATGTAATAATAATAATAATAATAATAATAATAATAATAATAATAATAATAATAATAATAATTTATAATATAATAATATTAATAGTATAATAATTACATAGTATTTACATAGTCAACGACTATCTATATACACAAATATGATACTTTTACAATTGATATTTTACATTACTTTTAATACTTGATACAACAAAAACATTCTTTCATTGCTTTAAACCTACAAACTACTCTAATCTTCCCCTTTACAGTAAGTTGTTAAATATTTGCAACATATTGGTGGGTAAAATGTTTCTCTATATCGTATGATTTTGATATGACCCACTTGGTGTATTTTATTCTACATTTTAATAAGGAAATTCTTTCTGAAGGAAATACATTATCATCCCTGCTATACAATACACAATTTATATATTCAATGAGAAGAACATTTACTGTTTACCTGTTTCTTGGTTTTACATGTGTAGTCCATCATCAGAAATTGTATTGGTTGTTGTACTTTTACTTTGTATATTTCTAAAATTAAGTTTTGAAACCACTCCCAGTTGGGTTTAACATACATACAAAAATATACAACATATACATGATTTTCTACTTCCATGCAGTTGTAACATGAATTATCATCTCCTATATTCAGAAATCTAAGACTTTCTTTTGTGGACAAGGATTCATACAAAAATCTGTACGAATCAACATATTTAGACAGTAGGTTATTCCAGATATCCTTCCAGTTAGAATGGATATTTCTCTAATACAATAGTCATATGTTCTGGTATTATAGACCTGTAAATATTTTTACTTTTAACATGCGGTAAGTTGGGTGTCTTTATCAATTTCCTTAGGGTATCAACAATATAATAGTAGAAAGGAGTACCTGAGTATGATACAGCGTGACAATTTTCCAAAGGAAACAAACACTTATTCTAATACTTGTAAAATAAAGGGCTAACTGCCTTTCATAGCTTTCTGATTGAATAATCATCAAATATGTGTTCGTTAAAATCGCTTCTACCATAATACACATTGACTCTACCTATGCCTCCTTTCGTTTCCTTAAGATGAAGGGATTCTCTCTTAATTGGCTGATACGTTCCACACCACAGGTTCCGAAAGATGGTATGTTCTAGGATTTTTGCTTTACTCTGTGACAGGCCGAGAGAAGGTTGAGACTCAAAGGCAGGATGAAAGCAACTGAGTAAACTTTATTACAGAACACTCGTTCATATATACATAGACCCCATGCAAAAAGGGCATACAAAACATAACAGGCAATTTCATGTTCAACCAAAAAACTCACCGGTTAACAGTTAACGGTGAGAAAAACAGACATGTTATTTCAGGTTCTTATCAGTGCGAGGGGAGAGCGAAGACACAAGCATAATACATACAAAAAATGAAATGTCGTTACTATGTATGATCGTGTGATACACGGTTGGTACAACTCTTTACCAATGGAAACACGTGGCATATACAATATATCACACTTTACTTAAGATTAAGGAATTAATGATAATAGATTTTTTATACATTAATAAAAATCTATTTGATAGCATGTTTACTCTTACCTAAACTTTGCTAATAAGTTCATCCTAGTTTCCCTTGACCATTTCTTTATAATCATTGCATAACAACATCCCTAATACAGTACATTTGTTCTTATGTTACAACCATTCAACTGGCCATTCATTTCGATGTTTTAATTTTCCAAGTCCCATAACACAAGTTTTATCACGATTTAGGTCTGTCCCTGTAGGTAGCTCAAATTGTTCTATTGTATGAAACACTCCCTGTATGTTCTTAGTTGTTCTAACAAACACCGAATTGTCATCCGCAAACACTATGACAGAACACTGGAATGCATTCGGAAGTTCTATGAGTCGAATACTAACATTTTGTTTCATATTTCTATCCAGTGTTTCTTGGAACAAAATATATGCTATAATTGACATAGGGCTGCCCTGGTGTATCGATCGTTCAACAGGAAAATAGTCACTAACGATTCCATTTACACAAACTGCACTTTGACTCCCGTTGTATAGCATTATAATTTTCCTAATAAAATTGTCTCTGAAACCCATTCGTGATAAAGTCTAAAACATAAAATCTAGATTTACCCTTTATAGTCAGTATTTACCAATGCAATTGGCCTACAGTTCTTCAAAGATAGCATGCCAACCCCCGCCCCTTGTGAACCAGTTTTATGATACCTTTCTTTTGACTCTGCCCTTATTGAAATTTTACGTCTAAAGCATACTTTACCGTTCCGTAAACTCTGGCTTGATAATATTCCATGTTTTTAAGTAAAACTCTAACGGAAGTCCATACTTTCCTGGTGTTTTACTTTTGTTCATAGTTTTTAAAGCGTTTGATGCCTCTTTTGAAGTTACAATGGCAAATAACGCTTCGTGGTCTTCCTCGTTCATGGTGCTGTCAATAGGCATAAGAAAATTGTGTTGTAACCTCGAGTCTGTATTTACCTTAGAGAATAGAGTTTCATAACACTCCTTTACATGATGAGAAATAGCATCAGCGTTATGCGTTGTTGCGCCATTCTCCTAGCACAATTCTCTAATATTTTTTTCTTCTTCTGGATTTTTCATTCCCCAATAGATGAGCAGATAATCGGTCCCCATTCAACCTTTCTTCTGATTTTAACCTAATTTTACCCCTTTACTTATTTCATCTTTTATAGAATTTATTCGATCTTCAAGAACTTTCATTTGTTCAAAATCAATATAACCGATCGAAGCCTTGTTAGCTAAGAATTCTAAGTGGCTTTGCAAAAAGTTTAATGTATCACATTTCTCCTGGTTAGCTTGTTTGGATATTCTAAGAAAAAAAAAGGATCAATTTAGGTTTCACAAATGTATCCCACTACTCCATGATATTGGGGTATTTTCCCTTTTCCCTTTTCTAATAATTCCAAAACCTCCTGAAGTTCTCGTAAAAAATCTCTCAATTCAGTAACGATGTATTTAGTTCCCAGTATCCCCTCCCCATTCTTCACTGTTTGTCAAAAAAAAAAAAAAAAAAAAATGCGTTAATATCACGTTATGATCTGTCGTAGATAATGGAATATTTTGACAGTTGTATGTTACTATTATAGTCACATATATACGGTCAATTCTGGAACCATAATCAGCTCAATAGTAAGTATACGGGTATAGATTGTGTTTCGAATAACATACATGTTTCAAAGCTAGTTGTTTTTTTAGAAACTTGAGTGCTTTGGATAAATATATTTCCTTTCCGGTACTCGCATTTCTTCCTGAGAGTACACAACTGAAATCGCCGGCTAGCATTAAATTTGAGGTATTTTGTCTTAAGTAATATCAAACAAACTCGATTTACTTCTTTTTAGAAGATCACGGCATTTTTTCCTTAAATATTCATCCTTAGAGGAACTATAACGGGTGTTATTTTTAGAAAAGTTTCATCGTTTTTCGTTGACAGTACAAAAATATTCAACATCTTATATAAAAAAAAGCAAAAAAAAAAAAAAAAAGCAATTGCCTTCTTTAAAAATTGTTGGCATATTCAGCAGTGCTTCAAAACATTCTTCAAGATATCTTATCTTTTTCCTATCTCTAATATGTTCTTGTATAAATATTACATCAATCTTATATTGAAAAGCTAACATCTTTAGTTGTATGTGTTTGTTGAGCTCATTTAAACGACAAATATTTATTAATGCCACTATTAAAGCCATAAGAAAGAAAAGTTTATTCTAGCGAGTTTAGGACATTTTCCTCACTACCATTGATATGGTCCTCGTTATGTTTATGTTTATCTGATCCAGGCTCACTGTTGGGGTTTATGCTTGCTCGGTATCATATTGCATGTCCTCTAAATCATCAAGGATATTAGATAATTGAGAATAATTTACAGAGTGGATTCACATCACTACCATCCTGAATGTTTTTAACAGAAATACTTTCCTTTTCAACTTTAGTATTTTGAATTCCGGTACGACCTTTACTATATGATTCAGTGTTTCCATTTCATCACCGGGATATTCGTTATTAACCTTTTATTAACAGTTATATCCAACTCTTCTTTTCTTACCTCTTCCGGCTGAGATACTTCCGTTATAACTTTGTTTACCTCTGCTTCTACTGTACTGTCATCGTTTTAGTCCCTGGTTCGCTAGTTTCGTTTAATTGTGTTTCTTTCACTTGAGTCTTGGGGTTTCTATTTGTCCCCGTCTGACAATTATTACTATTATTATTAATAATTGCTAAGCTAGAACCCTAGTTGGAAAAGCAGGATGCTATCAGCCCAGGGGCTGTAACGGGGAAAATAGCCTAATGAGGAAAGGAAACAAGGAAAAACAAAATATTTTAAGAACATTACAGCATTAAAATAAATATCTCCTATATAAACTGTAAAAGCTTTCACAAAACAAGTGGACGGGAAATGAGATAGAAAAGAGTGCCCTAGTGTACCCTCATGCAAGAGAACTCTAACCCAAGACAGTGGAAGACCATGGTGAAGAGGCTATTGTTATGTTTGAATGCTGTCGGTTAAATTGCTTTAAATTATTCAATACTAAATTCCTGTTGTCTTTACCTATTAAGTTATGTCTCTCATCTGGAATTTCAGCGTTCAAGGAAGCATTACGGACATCATCATTACCGCTACAAGGCTAATTAAACAATTTACTTCCACTTACCGCTATTAAGGCAGGAAAATCTCTAGTATCGAATACATTTGACCTCTCATGTCAACTTGCCTCGCAATCTCTTGCTTTATGAGATTCTGAACCGCTCTTGAAAAAGGTTCTCTTCTGACTGAATCTGAAAAACATTCAAAGTAATTTTCTATGGGTTATTCTTTCTGACATACACTTTGGCGGTACGTATACCGCTTAAAACACCTTTAATAAGACTCTGTTATAGACATTGTGTCTTTGGCCCTCCACTTTACCATACTGACGAAGAATATTCACCAGAACTCCATCCCTCATCTCCTCTGGACAGTCTCTAATGGAAACAAACGTAAACATCGACCTTTCCTCTGTTACTTTCAATGAAACACTGTTACCTCTGACATATTTTTCTTCAAAGTTTTTGACAATACGATCATAAACCGATTTTTCACTTAGTATGATGATTACCTTTTCTCGTAGAACCTGGACTACAAGCAGATCGTGAAGGAGAAAACCAATTTGTACAAACAATGGCGTACTTACATCCTCTTGCGTTGAGTTTGTGTTCAGGATCACTAACCTAATAGAATTCACTCTTCTTAAAGCAGAAGCCATTTTCCTTGTTTCAAACACCGTCCTTAGTACGAAAGATTTTACTTTTATGGAATAATTCCATTGAATCAAAAGGCTTTACAGCCACACGCCTTGATAGGCAACCCTGGGGACTGCTTTTCCAAAACCCATGAGGGTTCTGATGTTAAATCATAACTTTGGAAGACCAAACCTACACTTGATACGTATTTTCACCGATGGCCACATTTTCCTACATATTCATCAGCTTACAGCAGACAAGAGGCCCCAGTAATACACCGAAAGTTCCAGAAAATGCCGAAATAACGGATCTTCGGAACCGTTGAAAATGATAAGGATAATGATAATGATAATGATAACAACAACAACAACAACAACAACAACAACAACAACAACAATAATAATAATAATAATAATAATAATAATAATAATAATAATAATAATAATAATAATAATAATGGGTGACGATATAATTTTCTAAACACCTGATTGACTTATTTTTTTGAAGAAAAAAAAAAAAAAAAAAAACTGCCTACCAAGGCTCCCGGATCGGCCGGTGGTCATGATGAAATTGATGAGAAAGTGAACTGGGGCTGGATATTGTAAACTTGTGCATAAGTATTTGTATGCTCTTAATTGGTTGAAAAAACAACTGAAGAATACGTCAGTCCAAAAACTCCGAAAGCTCCCCAAAGCAATTGAAAACAAACGCATGCGCAATAACCCAGCACCAGTATTCAGAATGTAAACAATGAAGTTGGACTCCGATATAGACTTCACATTTCAGTTGATCGATAACGTAAATTACTATGTTCAGCCCCCATGAATCATACAAAGCAAAATGTCAAACTAGCCAGCACTCATCCATTTCTTATACTGAATTTCAGTTTCGATAGAAATGAAAGTATCATGAATTATCATATATATATATA
>NC_090733.1:90955221-90962721 GCF_036898095.1 Palaemon carinicauda | reverse complement strand
TGTAAGGGGGCGTTAGTGGTGGCTTGCTAGTGTCGTTGCGCAGGAAGACGTGCGTTGCAGAGTGCAAGTCCGTTGGTATGTGATGCTTCGCTGGGGGCTCGTAAGTCTGGCGGCACGGAGTAAATTTCCCCACGACGTGACGTATGCGCTGGAGATCGTCGGAGGAGGTTGTAGAAGGAAAAAATTCGGCAGGGACGACCAACGGGTCGCCATACACCAATTCAGCTGCCGAGACGTCAAGGGCGTCTTTAAGAGTGGTCCTTAGTCCCAGGAGGACCCAGGGAAGCTGAGTAAACCAGTTGCAATCCTTGCAGCGGGACATCAAAGCTGCTTTGAGGGTGCGATGAAAACGTTCAACCATTCCATTGGCAGCGGGGTTGTAGGCTGTTGTCTGATGTAGGGTGATGCCCAGGAGATTCGCTAATGACGTCCACAATTGAGAGGTGAAAGTGGTTCCCCTGTCAGAAGTAATATGCTCAGGGATACCAAATCTTGAAATCCATCCAGAGAGTAAGGCAGATGTACATGAGGCGGACGTTGCAGTTTCCATGGGAATGGCTTCAGGCCAACGAGTGGAGCGGTCGATGACGGTAAACAGGTAACGATGTCCTTGTGATGTGGGTAGGGGGCCTACAACGTCGACGTGAATGTGTGCGAAACGACGCTGAGGTTGAGGAAAGGTGCCCACTCCTGAATCCGTGTGTCGATGTACTTTGGAAGTTTGGCAAGAAGTACGGGCGCGGACCCAATCCTTAGCATCCTTAGAAATGCCGTGCCAAATGAACTTTGCCTTCAGCAGCTGTGCAGTAGAACGGCACGAGGGATGTGAAAGGCCGTGAATGAAATCAAACACCTGTCGGCGCATGGGAGTAGGAATCCAAGGTCGCGGTCTACCAGTACTGACTTCACAGAGGAGGGTGGTGATGGAGTCTTTGAGGGGAAAGTCTTCCCAACGGAGGGACGTGCAGGATGTCCTATAAGCTTGATACTCTGGATCCTGTCGTTGGGCTTCAGCTAGGGCGTTGTAATCCAATCCCAGTTGAATGGCAGCCAACGTGTTTCCTGACAGGGCATTGGCAACGGGATTCATTTTCCCAGGGACGTATTGGAGGGTGCAATTGTATTCAGCCACGGCGGAGAGATGTCGGCGTTGACGGGCGGACCAGGCGTCAGACTGTCGAGTGAAGGCGTGCACCAGGGGCATGTGGTCTGTGCGAATGTCGAAGGGCGTACCTTCTAAGAAATGGCGAAAGTGACGGACAGCCAAGTGCACCACCAGCAATTCTCGATCAAAGGTAGAATAACCCGATTCTGCCTTGGACAGTTTTCTGCTGAAGAAGGCCAATGGACGGGGCGAGCCTTTGACCACCTGCTCGAGTACTGCACCAATAGCGACGTCGCTGGCATCGGTGGAGAGAAGGAGAGGGGCGTGTGGGATAGGAAAAGTGAGAGCCGCAGCAGTTGATAGGGTCTTCTTTGCAATGCAGAAGGCTGCTTCTTGAAGGGGACCCCACTTCAGGTCCTTTGGCTTGCCCTTGAGGGAGGCGTAGAGGGGAGCGAGAGTGGCGGCAATGGCTGGCAGAAAACGGTGATAATAGTTGATCATGCCCAAGAATTCCTGCAGAGCTTTGACGGTCGAGGGCGCGGGGAAGTTCTGAACGGCTGCTACCTTCTCAGGGAGGGGATGGACTCCTTCAGGAGTGATACGGTGCCCTAGGAAAGACACTTCGTTGGCGCCAAAGGTACGCTTGTCGTACCGGACTACAAGGCCGTTTTGTTGTAGGCGGTTGAGGACGATGCGCAGGTGACGGAGGTGTTACTCTTTTGAGGAGGAGAACACAAGTATGTCGTCCACATAACATACACAGAAAGGGAGGTCCCCTAAGATGCCATCCATGAGACGTTGAAGCGTTGCCCCAGCATTACGAAGGCCAAAACAGGAGTAATTGAAGGTGTATATACCAAATGGAGTGATGGCGGTCTTGGGAATGTCTTCTGGGTTCATAGGCACCTGATAATACCCCTTCAGGAGGTCGAGCGTAGAGAAAACCTTCGCTTTGTGCAGGTAGGAGGTCACGTCGGCAATGTTTGGGAGGGGGTAGTGATCCGGTTCTGTTTGCATGTTCAGGCGCCTGTAATCCCCGCACGGACGGAGGGAGCCGTCTTTCTTCAGAACGATGTGTAAGGGTGACGACCATGGGCTGGAGGCCTCTTGGCAAAGGCCCCTTTCCTCCATTTCGGCTAACGTCTGTTTGGCGGCTGCCAATCGTTCCGGTGCCAGACGTCCGAATTTTGCGAAGACTGGGGGTCCCGTCATCTTAATATGGTGATAAATACCGTGCTTGGCAGGAACCGTTGGCGTTTGGCGAAGTTCTGGACGGAAAACTTCCGGGTACGACGTGGGGAGGTGGGCGTAGGCATACATGTGTGCGCTGATGTGGAGAGCGAGGTTAGAGGGGGCGGGTTGAAGAGGTGTCGACAAGTACGAGTCTGTGTTGACCAATCGTCAGTGGGCGACATCGACCAGAAGGTGGAAATGAGAGAGGAAATCTGCACCGAGGATTGGCATTGTGACGTCAGCAACGAGAAACTTCCAATTGAATTTACCATTTCCGAACGATAATGTGAGGTTCTCGTAACCGTAGGTGGGTATCGCAGATCCGTTGGCAGCTACCAAGCGGACGTCGGCAGATGTAGACAGACTACGTCATGCCTTGAAGAGTTTCCTTAGCAAAAGAGAACGACAAGCACGCCCGTTCCTGCATCCTGTGAAAAGAAAAGATTAGAACCATGGGAGGCCACCGCCACAAACGATGGCCTACTTACACGTTTTTTGGCCACTGATAATCCTTGGCACATTTCTTCGCGGTTGCCCCGAATCTGAAGTGGTAGTAGCAAAACTGCGGCGGATGGGAGGTAGTAAGTTGCTGTAGAAGTCGTTCGTTGGGGCGCGAGCGATTGGTGGGTGGTGGGCGGCTTTGTCGCCGCTTCGGCACGTCACGGGGTAGGTGTGTATGTCCTACGGCATTCATGTCAGCTTCGGTTGACGTTGAATAGGCATTCTCGTCGGCAGGGGTGGAGGTGTTGATGGAGGTCTTGAAGCGGCTGTACATAAGGGCGTCGGCTTTGGTCATCAAGTCCTTTATGGGTAAACTATCGACATCGGGTATGGCAGCGCGTACAGGTTCGGGTAAACGGCGTATCCAAAGGGCACGAAGTAGGTTCACCTCACGAGGAGAGCTGTCTGCGGCAGGTTGAAGGCGAGCGATACTTGTCATCTCCCTGAGGGCAAGCGAAGCCCTTTGGTCCCCCAACGGTTGTTGCGAGAGCTGAAAAACCTTTGCTATACGGGCGGCTGGCGACGGCGAGTACTGCTGCAGAAGATATATTTTGAGGGCGTCATACGCTATTGGGGTGTCTCCTTGTTCACAAAGCCAGTCGGATACTTCTGAGAAGGTGTCCTCGGGTATCGCCGCGAGAACATAATCCGCTTTGGTGGTTGAGCGAGACACGCCCCTGATACGAAACTGGACTTCTGCGCGCTGAAACCAAGCAAACGCCTCTCCGCTGGCAAACAATGAAAGTTTGAATGGAGCGGCCGCAGCACCAACTGCCGTAGAGTCCGTCATAGTACCAACGATGAAGGGGCGAGGGGGTGGGGGTGGAAGGCGGTGGGAGCGAGTCGACTTCCGGGGTCACCAATGTGACGGGCCGAGAGAAAGTTGTGAACTCAAAGGCAGGATGCAATCAACTGAGTTGTTTATTAAGGAACACTCTCCTTTATATACAAAACCTCAAGGCAACAGGACATAACATGTTCGGGAGACAGACAATATTACAGAGCAAAACCAGAGACATGATCATTCAGGTTCTTTTTAGTGCGAGGGAAGAGCGCAGATACAAGCATAATATATACAAAATAATTATGTACAATTGTGTGACACACGGTTGGTACAATATATATATATATATATATATATATATATATATATATATATATATATATATATATATATATATATATGTATATATATACATTATGTATATATATATATATATATATATATATATATATATATATATATATATATATATATATATATATATATATATATATATATATATATACATATATATATATATATATATATATATATATATATATATATATATATATATATATATATATGTGTGTGTGTGTGTGTGTGTGTGTGTGGTTTGTGTGTGTGTGTGTATGTTTGTGCGTGTGTTTATGTATGTGTATATGTATGCGTTTAAAAATCTTTGAATGCGCCATTCATCCATATTATACTCCCGTTGAATCTAAAAAAAATATTTTATCTATGATTCCATCATTAATAACATGTGATAGCTTGTTCATTCGATTTTTTTATGCAAAATAGGTACCCTATCAATCATCAATATCATTATGAGTCATATAGAAATATGATATCTAGCAGGTGGTACCGTATTTGAAAAAAAAAAAAAATTATTATGCATAAGGTATTTTAATGACCGACTAATGAAGCATGAAGCAAACATCTCACAAATAACTGATAAAACATTTTACCACTCTTCACTGATTTTCGTATAAAGAGGAATATTATGAAAAAAGAAAAAATATTGATAAGTTTAAATCAATTTTTATTGTTTAACTTTTCATATTAGTAATTCCAAACGATAAAATAAAGGATTTATTCAACAGAGTGCATGTAGACCTATTTAAGTATTTCGAAGTGATAGATATTCAATGAAATTACATGTTGAGTGTGATGACGGAATTATTAGTTATTTTTCTTATATCTTCAGCCGATCTAAAAAAAAAAGTAAAGGAACATCTGTTCGTTGTTGCTCGACCTCAGACTGACATAACGTAATGTTTGCATTATAAAATTAATATAAGAAATATGAAAGTTTTATCTTATCTATGTCATCAGTATTTATAATATTTTTATATAGCTGACATAAATTGTAATTATAAAAAGTTCAGTATAAGATCGAATCGTTGTACAAATGTTTCAATAATTGAAGCGAAAGTCATGATATAAATCAGAAAAAAAACGAAGGGCCAAACAGGATAAAACAAATTTCATAATGTCAAATGAAGTACGGACATTACTATCTGATTTAATAAAAAGTAAACAAAAGCAAACCCAGTAAAAGGTTTTGAAACCTTGAAAGGAGATATTCGCGTTTATTGCTGTAAAGATAAAAACTAATACGAATCCATGTCAGACAGGACGCAAAATCCAGTTTCAAAAAAGCAATAACGTCCTAAGTAATTTATTATTTGGCTAAGCAATTTAATCAATAGATTTTTCATGGGTATTTCTATGGGTAGTTGATGGAAATAAATAAAGGTTCCTATATATTTAGAGGAAGAGACAGAAGAAGACTTACATTTGATATTTTAAATATTAGTTATTTATTGTTTTGTTAGTAAGTCGACCTTGTTTTTATTTCAGTGGTAGCTTTATCAACATAACTAACCAGAAAATACCACCATGTTTGCTAAATTGACAAATAAAAGCCAAGTAAAGTTGAATTTTGAGAATGGGGGGAATTATTATTTTCATACAAAGAACAGCTCTTAAGGTTCCTTTAATATTATTCCCGTACAATTTCAACATCTACATAAAGATATTTTATTAGCCCTTTGTTCAGGTAAGTGTTATTTTTATTTCATATCCCGTTGATTGAATCGTTAATTTATGCTTTGCTTATCTTTTTCATCCCTTTTACATTCTCCTCTAAACCATGCAATTGTTTATTTTGTTCTTGAAAATGTTTTATTCACAACTGTTTATGGTCACCATTCAGATATAAAGTTTCATCTTATCATACCAAAAACTTATTTTCAACTACATTCCCGACAACAACATTTCTCTCAAAATTCAGTAGAGTATCATATAGATGTATTCAATTTTCAGGGATATTTGTGGATGTTCATGTTAAACTAAAGAATATTATAAGTTGATTTATCAAATATTCATATTAAAACGACTATCTTATTAAAACTATATTCAGTACCACAAAAGACTATTTACACTCTTCATTATGATTGGTGATGTAATATTAGGTGGCATGTTTGGAACCAGCTCAGTATCGACGACAATTTGCCAATATCGACTCCTGCCGGTACACGAACTTGTTTCTTACAACAACTACTTTGATTATTTGGTTAACCTACACACACACACACACACACACACACACACACACACACACACACACACACACACACACACACACATTACACAGAGTCATAGCCCCGAATCACTTACTACAATAAGCAATGAAAAGAAATTGTAGTAAGTATAAAAGCCTAATACGATTGATATGATTGTAACCATATTATGATTAATACATGGAAAATGTGCAAAATATCTAGGAAATGGAGATTCAGCTAAATACTCAGTACAAACTTATTATCTCATTATCTATTATCTTAGTAATTATTTCTCCGATATATTTAGTGTTAAAAAACATTACTATTTTTAGCATATGTTCTAGAAGCTTTCATAAGTAAAACGGTAAGCAAGATTACAAAAATTCCCAGAGGGATCATATCCTATTTATTAAATTTTACTACCCTAAAGTTACGGGCATCCAGGTTTTCAATAATATTATGAGCATAAGTAATCATACTTAAAAATGTAGAGGTTCATTCACGAAACTTCTAAGCAATCTTTAAGTCATGGATTATTTAGAAAAGTCATATTCCTGAATTGAAACATTACTTTTCTGATGCGGCTTATCGAGAGCAATTTGCGCTGATATAACAGGCAATTACGAAAGCATTAATTCAACAAGTTCCCCTTAAACTGCCTCAATAGAAACAGGGGAGGAGTTAATCTCCCCTTCTGGCATCAATGAGTGACTGCAAATAGGATTTCCATCCGACGTTTAAGAGAATTCCTGAACTGAATTACTTTATTTTTGTGCATTGGAAGGATATTCTGTTACGCCAAGATTTAAAGTTTTGAAGTCCGCTCATGAATGGCAGAGGAAAGGGGTAGTAACATTGCTCTATCAAGCAGGACAATGCCAAATAGACTGATCATATATATATATATATATATATATATATATATATATATATATATATATATGTATATATATATATATATATATATATATATATATATATATATATATATATATATATTTATATATATATATATATATGATCAGCGCTCAACCCCCCTCTACACCCAAGCTAGGACTAAGGAGGGCAGGGGAATGACTGTTGATGACTCAGCAGGTAGACCTATGGGTTCCTCCAAACCCACCATCCTTAGCTCACAAGGATGGTGAGGTTGCAGTGACTAAAGAAATTAACGAGTTTGAGCAGGACTCGAGCCCCATTCTGGTATTCACCAGTCGAGGACGTTACCACATCGGCCACCACAACCAAGAGGCCAGCAATAAGTAAAGGATTCTTTTAAGCTTGGCTATTATAGAAAAATGGTAATCAAAATGCATTAAAAGAGAAAACAC
>NC_090733.1:90900221-90950221 GCF_036898095.1 Palaemon carinicauda | reverse complement strand
CCATGATAATTTTATGCAATGAATATTTTATCCAAATCTAGCATTGAAATCATGATAAATCAATCTCCATGGAGAAAACTGAACGTGGGAAGCACTGGATTATCACACCTTAAGGCACCTTTAGTTTATTGGAACCTTACCTGAGAAAGTATCGATGAAATAGGAGGACACGTAACACTCCAACTGGGTGAGAATTTGATTCCTGAATAGGCAAAAATTGGTTGTTAACTTGAACCTGCTTCGATTGGAAAGTAGATATCCAAAAAGAGTGTTACGGTATTCAAATCAATACTTGAAAACTAAAATTATGATAGTACAAATTTCAGTGGTTTGAGAATGCTAATGCATATATCCACACACACAGACAAAAATATATATAAGAGGTAATATTATCTTAGTATATTATGTAGGCTTCAAAAATAAGAAAATATAAATTTAAATGGTCTGAAAAAGTTTATTTTTTTTTCTTTTGAAGGGGACTGATTTAAAAGTAAGGATATTGGGTATTAATTTCCCTCAGCTGAATGTCGATATCTTAATTTAGCTAAACACTCGATAACAGGCATCGAGTAAAGACTTCGTAGTTTAATAGAGTTATAAAAGACAAGGCTTCCGTGGGGTCGGAATAATAAAGGAAATTTTGTTTGGAAATATAATCAAAAGGATGGAGAGAGAGAGAGAGAGAGAGAGAGAGAGAGAGAGAGAGAGAGAGAGAGAGAGAGAGAGAGAGAGAGAGAGAGAGAGAGAGAGAGAGAGAGAGAGAGAGAGAGAGAGAGAGAGAGAGAGAGAGAGAGAGTGAGAGAGAGAGAGAGTTGAAGTTTACAGATACTATTTTCATGTACTTTAACATTTTATATTCAATGCTTATTCTTCACCAATATACTTTAGCTTCCATTTCTGGCAAAAAAAAATAGAGAGTAAGATATTTCATTAAATCACAAACTCTCAACACTACAGCTTTAATCCTATTTACCAGCATGAAGCTCACAGGCGCAACATGACTTACCCTGAACAATATTCTAAAAATCTTCGCCTATCTGTTTAATAACAGACACTTCTTTGAAGATCAATCTGTATTTTATAGAATGTGAAAAATATAAATTCATCTAATAGATTATTATCCACTTCATGTTTGGTTCCTCGTAAAAGTCTCAACAGCTAATTGTCTAAACATTGAATAATTCGTAATTAGTTTCCTTCTTGAGGTTATGTACTCGCATATACAACTGATTTATCTGTTATTTTGAAATAAGGTTACTTAACATTACTGATATTTTAGCCCTGCTTAGATAATATGTTTTGTGAAACCTTATTTGTGACTGTTTTTTTTTCTTAACTATTGCACTTCTTATCAAATTCAGTGGTTAGTATTCTCTTATAAAATTACGGGATGCATGAAGTATTCCACTAAGTTACATATTCGAATAAAAGTATCTCCTTCATACGTAATGAAGTCTTGAATTTATTTTATATAAACATGTAAATATTATTTATATATTCTAATAATTACCTTCATACGCTCAAAGACTTGGTAATTCACTTATTCTATATAAAAGTGTAGATATTTCTCAATGTACTGTGATTTCTTTTTTTGCCAGATGTCACCTTCGAGTATCAGAAATGTCATTAAGAAAATTCAAGTCACTTTTCTTATTGATAAGAACCCTAAATGTTTACCTGATTTTACTAAATTCGTCAAAAAGGGAATATGTATTGGATTGAAATAATAAAATCTTCAATGACGATAAAAGAAAAATAACCCAGTTGGTCTACCATTCTCATAAATGTTTGATGTATGGAATTAAATAGGAAAAAAATAATTTTAATTGAGATCAGTTAAAAAAAGACGAAGTATATCGTTAATTTGCTCCAAACATACCCGATCATAATTGCACTCATTGATAATAAAACCGAAAAATTCTCTCTCTCTCTCTCTCTCTCTCTCTCTCTCTCTCTCTCTCTCTCTCTCTCTCTCTCTCTCTCTCTCTCTCTCTCGATTCCTACTATACCCAGGCTAGTATAACAAAAGTCTTTAATGAAAATATTTGATATATTCAACTTTCATAATAATTTAATTAAAATCTGTTGGTATTGATCTTAAATATTATTCACATAGTTGAATAAAATGTGAACAGTTCGATATATTCACAAAACGAATAAAATCTATGAAATTTGGCATATATTATATGAGAGTATTGTATAGTTTTCTGTATACTTCAAAACTCTCATGAGAAGGACAGGCGACAAATATTTAATTTTATTTGAAGTGGAAACAAATTCAGCTATTGTTGAAATTGAGACCAAACTTCACTGCATTAAACGGTTCCTCTAAATAGAGCAAATTTCTGTCAGTGGCTGACCTCATCAATCATGAAGTTGGTATCATCCTCCCTTGGTGAGCACTGCTTGCAACGCGTCAAATATTTGTGAAGGGCTCAAACTTCTGTCCAGTCTAATTATATAGGTATGAGGTAGCTCCCTCAGCTTCACGGGGACACGAATTAACTATATGCATAATATACCGCAAGGGAAGAGTAATGATCTATGAAGTAGGGTGGAGCAGAGGGTAATGTTCAAAATTGATTAGAATGTTAAAGGCACGGTTTCCTGGTCTCTGGCACCGGGGGTGTGAGAAAGTTCATATATACGATGGAAATGAAAGAAATTACTGAAATTATCATAGACTATATCTCTATAAGAAAATCACCTGTGAAACATATTCTGAACCGTTTACCACTTCAGTAGAGTGAATAAGTGTTTAAACTGAATAATATTCAATTCCATTTTTTTAGTGGATTTCTAACTTTTTAAATAAATTTATGAAAATACATCACATTTGCTGTCTGAGTATTTTAAGTATATAATTCATTATTAATCGTAGGTAGGATAATTAATCTCATGGAACAGTGTGGTACTCTAGTATAAGTGTGACCTTCAAATCAATAAATTACAAAAGCCCTTCTGTAAATACCTTTATTCCATTCCCTTGTCAGATAGCTAGTCCAGTGTGCTCTTTAAATGACCGACAGAAAAAAAAAACTACTCCTTGGCATGGATTCCTAAATGCAGAATATTGCAGAAGAGAGGATTTAAAAAAAAAAAGAAAAGATAAATTCTTTTTTTCTTTAATATAATCATTTATTTAGTTTTGTTCACTATGGCTTTGGGGACGCACTGGTTCTAGGAACTGGTGGATAAGGGTATAGTTAGGAGTAGAGACTCTATTACATTAGATCTGGTTATGATTTACACTCATTTATCTACGATGTTCAATTGTTGTATCTTTTATAATGTATGCTAATGTTCATCATCAATCACGTTCACACGTGTATTTATTATATCGATGTATTTCCGAGTTCCTAACGTGTTTTAATTTGATCTGCTTGGGTTCAGAAATGTTTCTTGTATAGGTTTTCTCAAGTCTTTGAGTACGTTTCGAAAACAAGGTCTATATATGTTAGGCCTGGTCACGGACGGGATTAAGCTACGAGAGCCTGCGGGGTGACGTATGCTGGCGATTTGTTTGCCACTCACCTGGGTGAAGCGGAGTCAGCGTTTACCTGATATTCGTTTGGATCATTTAATTTCCTGTCTTGTCTCCACGAAAAAAAAAAAAAAATCCTGAAGTATGTGCTGTTTTTGGTTGTTAATGTAGAGGGATATAAGATAAAGATCTCATTCTATGTCTTCCCAAATGATGAAAACCTTCAAAATAAATGAGTACACATCTGTCGAAGCTAATTAGAACTTACATTTTACAGAGGGATGTTTCTTTACCTGAAAAACAACATGATTAAGATAAAGTCTGCTATGAGAGAACTTTACTACAGGGTTCATTCCATAACAAGGAACATGAAAAATCCGCAGAACCCGGGCGAAGTTATATAACATTAGAAACGGAACTCTGCCTTTCAGCGATGACACATGCAGTATTTGATGATATCTAGGCTATGCAGTATTCGATGATATCTAGGCTATGAAAAAATAGGTTGTATTGTAAGAAAATTTCTTCAGTACCAGTTGTTAAGAACAGTACCTGATCCAGATGAAAGAACCTGGATGGAAGAGATTTCTAAATCCCAAGAGCACTTATTCCTCCTATTGATGAATACCTTAATAAACGATTAGAAAAGATGGAGAGGTTGTTTGAGTGCCACCATGGAGAGACGGTGTTAAAAACTAGTAATGGAGCCATTAAGAAATTGTTGAGCGATGTTAAAGGTTTTGTTGATTTACCGGAAGAAATAATAGGTTATGTCCGCTGTGGACTGATTTTTTAGAATACGGGTTCTAAACAGAACGGTTAAAAATGTCAAAAGTTTCAAGATAATGTTGATAAGATATAAGTGAGCTTTGTATTATTAGATGTCAGTGTCCTTACATTGTATTTCTATGATCACATATATACCTTAAATAGGAAGTTTTCAATAGCTTTTTCTAATTTTCTTTCAAATGAATAAATGGTCTTATTAATTCACAAACTGTAATGTTTGAATATTGATGATTGATTATTGTAAAATATTTTGATTAAATGATTTACAGTCGGATATACTTTTATTTTTTATAGAGCTAAAAACAATTCTAAGCCGTTATTCTAAAAAACAATGAATAAAGAATTCTCTCTCTCTCTCTCTCTCTCTCTCTCTCTCTCTCTCTCTCTCTCTCTCTCTCTCCTCTCTCTCTCTCTCTCTCTCTCTCTCTCTCTCACGGACAGAAGTGGAGGAAAAGGATTGAGATATAATTTGTCTTTACTGTTATGACTTTTTGGTTTTCTGATGATCTGTCAAAGAACTTAATCTCTTCACACCTACTTGTGAAGCCATTAAATTCCGATACAGATGAAAAAGGATTTCACACGGAGAATTAGAAAAACTGGGCTGGTATGGAATTTAGAGTTTCGTATGTTTTTTTTTATTACCTTTTGGTCTTTCACAAACATGCTAATCCGTCTTTTACTAAACCAGGTAAAAGGAACAACATCTACGAAAGCCAAGAAAACCAAACCTGTACGAAATAATATCATTTAATTACAGAGGAGAAGAAAATAGAGAGTTAAGTATTCCATTCCCATATAGGTTAATGGCGATACGCTCCCTAGATGCCGCAAGATTGTTATGTATTATTGTAATAATGTACTGTATTACTTCAAGTGTTACATGTATTGCGCAACATTGCATCATATTGCATGGATAAAACATGTTATGCTTTGTACATAAGTGAAATGATTTATATTGATATTAGGTTTCAAGCATTTATTAATTACCTCAAAGATAGGATGTGATTCTTTATAGTTTTGTACTGAAGTAGGATTTAAGTCTTTTGAGAGCGATGCTCTTTTGTTGTTTGGTAATGTTTGGTTTGTCAGATTGTTTATGACACTCAACGCACACTTTGGAGTTGGCTGTCAAAGAGCAATGTAGTCACAAGAAATTAAACTTGTTTTTTAAGAATACCAACGTATCATTAAATCCCACCGAGAAAAATTGACGACCAGAGATGGGATCAGCTGAGGAATAATTAGTAATAATTCTTCATCAATTGCAGCTAAACATCATGTTTGATAATGTAGACATTCTACCAACCTTATAAAGATGATATCAGCTCTTGATCGTGGGTTGATGCTTGATCAGACCTTACCTATATACAACTTGTTCAAAAAAAGTAGATTGCGTAATTGCGTAATCTATAGATTTGTCCTCATAGATCTTATATTTTCCCATTATTTTTGTTCCCTAGCTGATGAGATTTTTAGGTTCACCATTTTACATATCTCAAATAAGCTTGGTTACATATTTTACTGAATTTTATGTTTTGTATAATGAAGGTCATTATTAGTCTTTTTGAATGGTATATGCTTACTCTTCTTTGCCCTAGTCAAGATTTCATTAATAATTCTATGAACAATTCGTACACCATAGCCACTTCCAGTATTCATAGCTTTGTCAGCCTCATCTGGTTTACTGTCTAAATATTCTCTCCAGTCATCCATGGTTTCTCTTATAACCTCACTGTTAATACTGGAGTGCCTAGCGTGCTCCACCCTGTAATTTTCATTACTTCCTCGAAAACTTTCAACAATCAATTTCCGTCTTTGTCTCCTTTTTATCGTATCCCAAGTATCATTTGATATCCATGGCTTTCTCATTGTAACTGGGTGTCCCAAGACTTCACTACCAAATGAGTGATATATGTTCTTAATATCACACCATTCTTCATTAATTGTTCTTCACCTCTTGATTCAAGTTTCCAAGACTGCAAATCGATTCCTACATTCAATTGCAAATGTTTTCCCGTGCCCTTCATCAAAAAGCTTAGTTGTATCAAACCTAGTTACTCTATCTATATTTCTGTTGGGTGCTTTCAGTTTGAATTTAGTGTGGCAATGAGATGGTGATTGTTACCAATATCAGCACCTCTATGGCTTCTTACGTTTCGCAGAGTCCCCCATCTCTATATTAAAGGCAAGGTGATTTTTGTAAATACCGCATGATAGTCCATGTATATTTGTGGATATTCTAGTGTTGAAAAAGAGTACCTCCAATGGCAAGATTGTTTGCTGAACAGAAACTTGTGAAATGTGCTCCATTTTCATTTACAACTCCGGCAAGACCCTCGACACCCATCACATTCTTTATCCCTTAGTTATTTCTTCCAACTTTAGCATGGGAGTCGCCCATCACAATTTTCATATATCTCTCAGGAATCTCATCTATTACCCTCTGCAGGTCTTCATAGTATTATTTTTTTCTTTCTTCATGGGGATCATTTGTTGGTGCATAGCATACTATAATACTCATATTTCACTGCTTTTATTTGAACTTTGCTAGTAACGTTCTACTATTACAGCTCTCCACTTAGTTAATGCCTTTTATGCTCTCGGTATCATCATCATTCCTACCCCTTCTCTTCCAACTCCATCTGATCTTCCTGAGTGGATATATATATATATATATATATATATATATATATATATATATATATATATATATATATATATATATATTTCCTTGGTCTAAAGATTCCTTACCAATCCCCTTACAAAGTGTTTCACTTACGGCTAAGATATCCAGACTATATTTCATAAATTCACTCTCCGTTTGCTGTAACTTCCCAATCGGATTCATGGTTTTAGCATTCCAAATAACAATTTTAAATTTTTCTTTAGTATTTATAGCAACCCGCTACGCCCGGGAATGGGGGCCATTTTGTCATATTCTCTTTCCATGATTGATTAAATCCATAGAGGATTCATTGGCTGGTTACATCAAAAGATAGCCGGTACCTTGTGATGCGCACTGCCTATATACCAAAGGCAAGTGACCCCTGCCAGTCCATACTATTTATAGTAAGACCAACCCCCAGGATTCAGGAGTAAAAGCAGAAGACAGTTTGTCCATCGCCTTAAAGCCAATACCTCACCCGGCTGCCAGTGACTTCATCGAAATTTAGGGGGCGTTTGCGTCACACCCAAAGCTCTCATTACTCCACCAAGTTCCTCATCCGCTTATACGACTATAACTATTAGCAAACATGGATTGCCAAGATATACCGCCCAGCACGGCATAGGAAGTAAAAGAAATTACTGAAATTACCATAGAAAATATTTCTATAAGAAAATCCCCTTTGAAACAGATAGTCTAAACCGTCTGCCATTTCCATCCTATTTTAATATTTCTATAAGAAAATACCTTTTGAAACAGATAGTCTGAACCGTCTGCCATTTCCTTTTCATATAGCTTTATAGATGATATGAATTAATGTCGTCCTCATCATCATCATCTGTATCATATCCTCTTACGCTTATTGATGCACAGGGCCTCGGTTAGATTTCACCAGTCGTCTCCATCTTGAGCTTTTAAATCAATATTTCTCCATTTATCATCAACTTTACACTTAGTCCTCAGCCATTTAGGCCTTAGTTTTCCAACTCTTCTAGTGCCTTTTAGAGCTCAGTATAAAGTTTGGTGGACTAATCTCTCATGGGGGAGTACGAAGAGCATGCCCAAACCATCTCCATCTACCCCTCACCATATTTCCATCCACATATGGCACTAGAGTAATCTCTCTTATAGTTTCATCTCTGATCCTCAGAAAAATATGGGGAGATATGAAATAGCAAAATAAATATTTTCTACATACTGAAAACGTAAAATCCTAATCAAAATCCGCAGTGGCCGACCATATTAATCTATGCAATGTCCTTTTATCAGGTAAATGCCTGCAGCTTAAAAAAAAAACAGGTTTTCAATCATATTTTCCTGCAGTACCCCTTAAGTTCAACTGCCTTTAGTTAGTACACTAATGGTCCATTGATCTTTTTGTTTTTTCTTGTTTTTTTTTTTCTTTTTTTTGCAAAAAGAAAACCTTTATACAAAAATCAATATCTATCATATGAGCTGTGACGGGCCAAGAGTAGGTTATGACTCAAAAGGTGATTTGAAAGCAACTGAGTGAGTTTATTACAGAACACCCAGTTTATATACAATGAAAGTCCCGGCAACAAGGTCACAAAAACAAGAGACTATTTCATGTTCAACCGGCAACCGGTCCTGTTAACAGTTAACAAAAGAAAAGCAGACAGGTTGATTTATGTTGGTGTCAGTGCGAGGGGAGAGAAAAATACAAAGGATAATATATACAAAAAGAGAAATGTCGTTACTATGTACGATCGTGTGACACACGGGTGGTACATGGCTCTCCCCCTAAAAATGACCTACTGTATATGTTAAATAGGGCGCCCTGATCTAGAGAGACGAACTGTAGGCAGGTCATCTGGCAGAAGATAATCAGATTTCAGACAATCAATGGAGACCCAGTCTTCTTTGCCATGAATGTTTAGTAGGAATGCTTTCGGATTGCGTCGGATATCAAGGAAAGGGCCCGTGTAAGGGGGCGTTAGCGGTGGCTTGCTAGTGTCGTTGCATAGGAGGACGTGGGTTGCAGAGTGCAAGTCTGTCGGTATGTGATGCTTTGCTGGGGGCTTGTAAGTCTGGCGGCATGGAGCAAATTTTCCCACGATATGATGTATGCGCTGGATATCGTCGGAGGAAGTTACAGAAGGAAAAAATTTGGCAGGGACGACCAACGGGTCGCCATACACCATTTCAGCTTCCGAGACCTCCAGGGCGTCTTTAAGAGTGGTCCTTAGTCCCAGGAGGACCCAGGGAAGCTGAGTAAACCAGTTGGAGTCCTTGCCGCCGGACATCAAAGTTGCTTTTAGGGTAAGATGAAAACTTTCAACCATTCCACAGGCAGCGAGGTTGTAGGCAGTTGTCTGATGTAGGGTGATGCGTAGGAGATTCGCTAATGATATCCACAATTGAAAGGTGACAGTGGTACCCTTGTCAGAAGTAATATGCTCAGGGATACCAAATCTTGCAATCCATCCTGAGAGTAAGGCAGATGTACATGAGGTGGACATTGCAGTTTCCATGGGAATGGCTTCAGGCCAACGAGTGGAGCAGTCGATGATGGTAAACAGGTAACGATGACCTTGTGATGTGGGTAGGGGACCAACAACGTCGACGTGAATGTGGGCGAAATGATGCTGAGGTTGAGGAAAGGTGCCCAATCCTGAATCGGTGTGTCGATGTACTTTGGAAGTTTGGCAAGAAGTACAGGCGTGGACCCAATCCTTAGAATCTTTAGAAATGCCTTGCCAAATGAAGTTCGTCTTCAGCAGCTGTGCAGTAGAATGGCACGAGGGATGTGAAATGTTGTGAATGAAATCAAACTCCTGACGGTGCATGGGAGCAGGAATCCAAGGTCGCGATCTACCAGTACTGAGGTCACTGAGGAGGGTGGTGTTGGAGTCGTCGAGGGGGATGTCTTCCCAACGGAGGGATATGCAGGATGTCCTACATGTTTGATACTCTGGATCCTGTCGTTGGGCTTCAGCTAAGGCGTTTTAATCCTTTCCCCAATGAACGGTGGCCAACGTATTTCTTGACAGGGCATTGGCAACGGGATTCATTTTCCCAGGGATGTGTTGAAGGGGGCAATTGTATTCAGCTACGGAGGAGAGATGTCGGCGTTGACGGGCGGACCAGGCATCAGACTGTCGAGTGAAGGTGTGCACCAGTGGCATGTGGTCTGTGCGAATGAAGAAGGGCATACTTTCTAAGAAATGGCAAAAGGGATGAACAGCCATGTGCACAGCCAGCAATTCGCGATCGAAGGCAGAATAATCCGATTCTGCCTTGAACAGTTTTCTGCTGAAGAAGGCCAATGGGCGGGGCGAGCCGTTGACCACCTGTTCGAGTACTGCACCAATAGAGGAGTTTCTGGTATCGGTGGAGAGAGGGAGAGACGGTTTTTGAAGGAGACCCCAATTCAGGTCTTTTGGCTTGCCCTTGAGGGAGGCGTAGAGAGGAGCAAGAGTGCGGCAATGGCTGGCAGAAAACAGTGATAATAGTTGATCATTCCCGAGAATTCCTTCAGTGCTTTGACGGTTGAGGGCGTGGGGAAGTTCTGAACCGCTGCTACCTTCTCAGGGAGGGGATGCGGTTCCCTAAAAACAATATTTTGTTGGCGCTAAAGGTACATTTGTCGTACCGGACTACAAAGCCGTTTTGTCCATGAGACATTGAAAAGTGGCCATAGCATTACGAAGGCCAAAACAGGAGTAATTGAAGGTCTATGTACCGAGCGTAGTGGTGATGGTGGTCTTTGGGATGTCTTCTGGGTTCTTAGGCACCTGATAATACCCCTTCAGGAGGTCGAGCATGGAAAAACCTTCGCTTTGTGCAGGTAGGAGGTCACCTTGGCGATTTTTGGGAGGGGCTAGTGATCTGGTTCTGTTTGCATGTTCAGGTGCCTGTAATCCCCACACGGACGGAGGAAGCTGTCTTTCTTCAGGACGATGTGTAAGGGGGACGACCATGGGCTGGAGGCCTTCTGGCAAAGGCCCATCTCTTCTATTGCGGCGAACTTCTGTTTGACTGCTGTCAATCGTTCCGGTGCAAGACGGCTGAATTTCGCGAAGAGTGAGGGGTCACATCGTCTTGATATGGTGATAAATATCGTGCTTGGCAGGAGCCGTGAACGTTTGGCAAAGTTCTGGATGGAAAACTTCAGGGTACGACTTGAGAAAGTGGTAGGCATCCGTGGGGTCGCTGATGTGGAGAGCGAGGTTGGAGGGGGCGGGATGAAGAGGTGTCGACAAGTACGAGTCTGCGTTTACCAATCATCGCTGGGCGACATCGACCAGAAAGTTGAAAAGAGAGAAGAAATCCGCACCGAGGATTGGCAATGTGACGTTAGCAACAAGAAACTTTCAATTAAATTTGCCGTTTCCAAACGATAATGTGAGGTTCTCGTAACCGTAGGTGGGAATCGCAGATCCCTTGGCAGCTACCAGATGGACGTCGGCAAACTTATGCAGACTACGTCGTTTCCAGAAGAATTCCCTTGGTAAAATATAACGACAAGCACACTTGTCTACGAAATATCGCACACCCATTCCTGCATCATGTAAAAAGAAAAAAAGAAAAACACGAGAGGCTACCGCAACGAGCGATGGCCTACTGACATGTCTTTTGGCCACTGACAATCCTTGGCACATTTCTTTATGGGAGCCCCGAATCTGGAGTAGTAGTAGAAAAACTGTGGCCGATGGGAGGTAGTAAGTGGGTGTAGAAGTTGATGGTTGGGGCGCGAGCGAGTGGTGGGTGATGAGTGGCTTTTTCGCCACTCTGACACGTCACGGGGTAGGCGGGTATGTCCTACGGCATTCACGTCAGCTTTGGTTGACGTTGAATAAGTGTCCTCTTCATCAGGAGTGGAAGCGTTTTTGGAGGTCTTGAAGGTCGTGAAGTGGCTGTCCATAAGGACGTCTGCTTTGGTCATCAAGTCCTTTATGGGTGAACTATCGACGTCGGGTATGGCTGCTCATGCAGGTTCAGATAAACGGTGTACCAAAGGGGCACGAAGTAGGTTCACCTCACAAGGAGAAATGTTTGCGGCAGGTTGCAGGGGAGGGATACTGGTCATTTCACTAGGGGCGAGCGAAGACCTTTGCTCCCCCAAAGGTTGTTGAGAGAGCTGAAATGACGAGTACTGCTGCTGAAGGTATGTTTTGAGGGCGTCATACTCTATTGGGGTGTCTCCTTGTTCACAAAGCCAGTCAGAGATTTACGGGAAGGTGTCCTCGGGTATCGCCGCGAAAACATAATCTGCTTTGGTGGTTGAGCAAGTCACTCCCTTGATGCGGAACTGGATTTCTGCGAGCTGAAACCGAGCAAAGGCCTCTCCACCGGCGAATGATGAATGTTTGAATGGGGCCTCACCAACTTCCGTGGAGTCTGACATAATACCCGGGGGGGAGGGGGGGGGTGAGTGAGTCTACTTCCAGGGTCATCAATGTGATGGGCCAAGAGTAGGTTGTGACTCAAAAGGTGAGATGAAAGCAATTAAGTGAGTTTATTACAGAACATCCAGTTTATATACAATAAGACTCACGGCAAGAAAGTCACAAAAAACAACAGGCTATTTCATGTCCAACCGGCAACCGGTTCTGTTAACAGTTAACAAAAGAAAAGCAAACAGATTGATCCAAGTTGCTCTCAGTGCGAGGGGAGAGCGAAAATACAAAGGATAATATATACAAAAAAAAAGAAATGTCGTTACTGTGTATGATCGTGTGACACAGGAGTAGTACAGAGTTATATATTATAAGGTTGAAACACAGAGTGAAGTTAAATTAATAAGGATATAGTATAGTAACTGGAGAAAATATTATCAACAATGAGTTACATTACAAAGGAAAATATATATATATATATATATATATATATATATATATATATATATATATATATATATATATATATATATATATATATATATAACAATTTCAGTCATTCAATTGAATGAGATTCTATTCACGAAAGCCGTTATTTTTGATAAGGCTTAACATCTATTGTAGAACGACTTCTTCTTTATTTATATACGAGACTGTACTGTAAATATATATATATATATATATATATATATATATATATATATATATATATATATATATATATATATATATATATATATATATATATATATATATATCTATATATATATATATATATATATATATATATATATATATATATATATATATATATATATATATATATATATATATACACACAGTGATGCCTCAGGATACGAGAGTAATACGTTCAGGATATGGTTTCGTATCCTGATTTTTTCGTATCCTGAGTTGCGTTTTACATGTAAATAGCCTAATCCGTTCCAAGCCACCTTTTCTTTCATAAACACGCTAAACTGTAGTAATAAACATGCAAGGTAGACATTTCTATCATTCAATAACTAACCCAACCATTAAAAACAGCCTAATCCATTCCAGAAACCACCATGAGATTATTCAATAATATAGTTATAGCCTAGTTATCCCCTCCAAGCCTTAAGAAAACTGTCCGTTTTCTTTACTACTGTATAAAAGTTACGGTACTGTATGTAAAGCATTTGGATCAGTGAAGGTGTATTGTTACCTGTACGTACACCTAAATTAAGGATTGATACCCTGAAAAAAAGGTTACAGTTAATTAACAAAAAAGTTGAAACTTACCTATTGATTGTGACGATGTCCGATAGCGAAGTCGTGGCAGAGGAGGATGGAATAAGGCAGAAAACGTAACAAGTGACAGACTACGTTCAGTAATTTACACACTTAACACATTAACACTTAAACTTTACGAAATAAAAAAATGGCAAAAATAATCAACACTTAACATTACGTATGGAAAACTATAAAATGAAAAAAAAATTACTTTAATACTTAACGATAATATAAAACTTAAAATTGAATTTTATTTTTTGCTTTTTTATAACTTTACGTTTTTCATATTTTCTAAATTTCTTCTACTTCTTCATCACTTTCACCTTCGTCTTGGCCTACTAATACTGCTGGCCTCTTTAATAAGAAACTATCCATTGAAGTTTGTTTCTGCCTACTTTTCAACACATTTCTAAAATGCGTTAGGCAAACGTCATTGCAGTGTTGAAGCGCACGGTTGGTATAAACTTTTTCCGGATGTTTCTTTTTGACGTAGTCTGCCATTTTATGGAAACATGCGAGAATTTCCTTAATGTCTGACATTTTCAAAGGTGTAACATCCTCCTCATCACCGCTAGAGAACTGCTCTTGAACAACACTCATTTGCATCGTCTCCAACTCCTTCAGGTCGTCCGTCGTCAACTCCTCGTGGTGCTCCTCGACAAGTTCATCTATATCCTCGGCGCTAACTTCCAGCCCCATGGACGTACCAAGATGTACGATGTCAGCCACCTCAGACTGCTGAATGGGTTCAGGATCGTCAACGATCTTGGCTTCGCCTCCAGGCTTCCCGAACCCCTCGAAGTCTCGTGCAGAGACAACATCAGGCCACAGCTTCCTCCAAGATGAGTTCAGGGTACGCCTCGAAACTTCCTGCCAGTCGAGATCGATGAGTTTGAGGCATATCATATTAAAGTGATCTTTCCAGAATTCACGCAGAGTGAGGCTTGTACTTTCTGTGACTTGGAAACATCTCTGGAAGAGATGCTTCGTGTACAACTTTTTGAAATTAGAAATAACTTGCTGGTCCATGGGCTGGAGGAGAGGGGTGGTGTTAGGCGGTAGAAACATGACCTTTATGAAGGAATACTCGGCCAGAAGATATTCCTCGAGGCCAGGAGGGTAAGCTGGAGCATTGTCCAACACCAGCAGACATTTCATAGGGAGGCGCTTTTCTTCCAAATATTTTCGGACAGTCGGACCGAAGCAGACATTCACCCAATCAATGAAAAGTTGCCTCGTTACCCAGGCTTTAGCATTAGCCCTCCACATCACGGGAAGGTTCTCCTTGATGACTTTGTAGGCTTTGAAGGCTCGGGGATTTTCAGAATGGTACACCAGCATGGGCTTTATCTTGCAGTCCCCACTGCCGTTTGCGCAAAAATCAAGAGTAAGCCTGTCTTTCATAGGCTTATGTCCGGGTAGCCTCTTCTCCTCCGCTGTGATGAACGTCCGACGAGGCATTTTCTTCCAGAAAAGCCCAGTTTCGTCGCAATTGAAAACTTGCTGCGAACTGTAGCCTTCCTGCAGACTCAACTCTTCAAACGTTTTAACAAAGGCTTCGGCGGCCTTCGTGTCCGAGCTGGCTGCCTCCCCATGCCGTACCACTGAATGAATACCAGTTCTTTTCTTGAATTTCTCGAACCACCCCCGAGAAGCCTTGAACTCTGGGGGTTCCTGCTGGGATGCTCCTTCGCCTGCCTATTCTTCGGCCTGAGAACGCACGAGATCACCGAAAATGGCGGAGGCCTTCTGGCAAATTGTAGTCTCAGTGATGGTGTCTCCTGAGATATCTTTGTCTTTGATCCACACAAGAAGCAGCCTCTCCATCTCGTCATGCACGTGGGTTCTCTTGTTGGAGAAAATAGTGACGCCCTTAGAAGGTGTCGCTGCTTTGATGGCCGCCTTCTGCTTCAGGATGGTGCCTATCGTAGATGGATTCCGGCCATACTCCTTGGCGATCGTACTTAAACGCATGCCAGACTCGTACTTTTTCACGATTACGAGTCTCGTCTCCATCGGGAGCATCGTCTTCTTCTTCTTTCCTTCGGCAACATTCTCAGGATCCATGGCTACAGTATTAAGCTCAATACGTAATACACAATGTACGTTATACACAGTACTATGTATAGTAAACACTAATACAGTACAGTGCACAGTAACGAATGTTTAATAACGATAACACATGGCGTAAGAATGTATTTAACATTACGTCAAGCAAGCGAAAGCACACAATGTCTGTTAACAATACCGCAGTCGGAACGAAAAGAGAGAGAGAGAGATGAACGGCAGTGCGTAAGCAAGGTGGGATAGTTGCCGAACAATAGGAAAGAAGGATCTTTTGGCGTCAGCTAGCATCTGAGTAGGGAGATAACCAATGTGTGAGCGGGAGGCTGTAAGTGAGTTTACCCAAATTCAAAGTCTGGCGGCACGCGCTTTTTAAAATTACTCTCGGCGACGAGTTGGGATCTAGTAAGCTTTTCGTATCCTGAAATTTTATTTGTATACTGGGGCATAAAAATCTTCGAATCGCTTTTCGTAACCTGAATTTTTCGTAAGCAGAAACTTTCGTATCCAGAGGTATCACTGTATATATATATATATATATATATATATATATATATATATGTATATATATATATATATATATATATATATATATATATATATATATATATATATATATATATATATATATATATATATATATATATACACACACACAGTAGTACCTCTGTAGTCGGATGACTCTAAATATGAACAAATCGGTGTTCAACCCAAAAAAATTGAGTAATTTTTGCTGCGGTCTTCGCACAAAAAATTGGAACTCGAACCCTGTCGAACGCGTTGCTGAATGAGATGAGCGGCCATCTCGGCTACTCTCGCCCGGTCTGGTAGCATCATTTCAAGAGAGATCGTCAGTCCGACAACACATGTTGAGATTGTGATTTAGTGTGGCTTATTGCCTTTTTTTGCCAATAATAATGGGCCTCATGAAAGTTAGTGATAAGGGGAAGGAAAAGAGGAAAACAGAGAGAACAACGATCTAGTTGAAGAAGGAAATTATTGCAAAATATGAGAATGGTGTTCGAGTGTTTGATCTAGCCTTAGAGTATAGCATGGCGAAGTCGACCATGTCGACCTTTTTGAAAACTAATGAAGTGATAAAGAAAGCTGATGTTGCACAGGGAGTGACAGCAATCAGTAAGCAAAGGCCACAAGTAGTTGAGGAATTGGAAAAGTTGCTCCTTATATTTATTAAAGAAAAGCAGTTGGCCGGGGAAAGTGTAAGATTAGCTTTCATTTGCAAGCTCTTCATATTTAGGAAGGATTAGAGTATGCCATCGAACTGCTGCTCATAGGTACAGTAAATGGTTTAAAATAGTTTCATAGGGTTTTCCGACCAATTTCGTACGAAAATGTATCCAATTTCGTACGAAAATGTATCCAATTTCGTACGGTGTCAAATATATCAATAATTTTGAAAACGAATTGACAAAATTGAAAAGAAAAATATAAAATTCTATAAAATTAATTAAAAAAGATTAAATGAATAAAGAGAGTTTTCATCATATATTTTTTCTTTATTAATGCATTTTATTATGTATCTCAGCATCTTTTTAAGAAAAATTCTTAAATCTTCTTGAATGCATCCGAAGTTCCTCTATAAAGAATTAAAAAGTTCTTGATGATTTGCAGTTGGCTCTAGAAACCAAATTCATTGGTGAAAATAAAACACCTTTTCTCGAACATCTTGCGGTATTTTTCTATATTTTTGAGGTTGAATTAGAATGCAAAAGTATGTTTTTAAAGCATAGGATTTTTTTATTTTGTCAATTCTTTTTCTAAATTATTGATATATTTGACACAGTATGAGATTGGTCGAAAAACCGTATATATTTTTATCTTTATTATGTTTAATCTTTATTATGTAAACATTTAAATAATTATTGTTGTTTAGGTACAGGTTTTATTGATATTTTGGGCATTTTGGAATGCTTAAGAACGTATAAAAATAAATATCATTATTTCTTATGGGAAAAAAGGTTTCGGTACTCGAACAAATCAGTGGTAGAATACCAATCCCAAACAGATTATGGTCGAGTACCGAGGTATCACTATATATATATATATATATATATATATATATATATATATATATATATATATATATATATATATATATATATATATATATATATATATATATATATATATATATAGATAGATAGATATATAGATAGATAGATAGATAGATAGATATACATAAAAATGTTTGTTGAATAAACAAAAGAAAAACTGTTTATTTACTTCTTTCTTCATATGACTATATATTTTTAATGTTATATTAGTAAAAGGTAAATAAAGGATTAGTGTGAAAATAAGATGATTTTTCACACTTTATTCCCGAGGAAATTTTCTTTTTTTTAAAGTTCAAAATAATATTTCTTGGACATTGTTTAGCCCATAAACAAAGTAACTGAATGTCTGCAACAGAAATTCTTCTATATTTGTTATTTCCAGGGGCTATTTATGATCTGTTAATATATATACATACGGAACCTGCATAAATTTCATGGTTTTGCTTGTTACGGGAATTTAATAAACAAGTTGTATGAGGACTAAAATTATTTGTTTATTTTTCTAGGGACGTTTTTTTTTTATTTCATTTTCGGTAAAAGTTAATGGGAGACTTTTATCTCTGAATGGCATTTCACCCAACAACTCTATGTGGCTTAATACAATTAAGAATATGATAGTGGTGTTTCATGGAATTTACAATACCCTTTTGTGAAGAGAGAGAGAGGGAGAGAGAGAGAGAGAGAGAGAGAGAGAGAGAGAGAGAGAGAGAGAGAGAGAGAGAGAGAGAGAGAGAGAGCTTATCTAGCTTTCATTGGAGTGAAACAGATCACTATTGAGTAAGAAAGAGGAAGACTGGTGGGGTCTTCAGAATCAAGGCAATTAAAGTGACGTTGAAGATGTTGCACCATGAAATCAAAACGTCTCTCTCTCTCTCTCTAGCATATACAGTGATAGAAATATATATATATATATATATATATATATATATATATATATATATATATATATATATATATATATATATATATATATATATACAAGCTAAGTTACATCCCTAATTGGAAAAGCAGAATGCTATAACTACAACGGTTCCAAAAGAAAAAAAAAATAGCGTAGTAGGAAAAGGCAATAAGGAAATAAATATACTAGAAATGAAGTAAAAAAAAATTAAAATCATATGTTTTACATACAAAACAACATTAATATAGAAATATCAAAGGTAATCTATAAAATCTTAAAAAAAGCCAAGAGGAAGGAAAATTAGATAGAATATTGTGCTTGAGTGTACCCTCAAGTAATAGAGCTCTACCCCAAAACGGTGCAAAACCATGGTACAGAAACTATGACACTACCCTATACTAGAGAACAATGGGTTGATTTTGGCGTGTCCTCCTAGACGAGGTGGTTACCATAGCTGAAGAGCCTCTTTTACCCATACCAAGAGAAAAGTAGCTACTGAACCTTTACACCGCAGTATTTAAGTGGTGTCAGGTGTATGAGGACAGAGGAGACTGTAGAAAGAAAAGGCCAGAATATACGTTGTATGTATAGGCAAATGAATAATGAGCCGTAACCAAAGACAGACATCCAATGTAAAATAGTGAACATATATCTGTGAACATAACTTCATGTATTATATATAATAACTCCATATAATTTGCAACAGACAATTATAGAAGTTTAACTTTAAATAAATGCCCAGTACGCATTTTATTTTGTACTGAAAAACTGAAAATCGTTGGTTAGTATTATGACGAAACCACAACAAATAATTCACAAATATCACAACTATGTTGTTATCTTAAGGTATTTTCAAAGTGTGTTAATTCATTTCATGTACTATTAAAGTAGTTCCCTTTAAGCTCCATAACATGACGTGTCCAATATCGTTTCCATCTCAGAAGACAAAGAAAAACCTAAAAGAAAGAGACCGAGAATTGCCTGAATATCTTCCCTACTTAAGCCAAGAGGCGAAGAGCCACATTCTTCTCCTTTGAATTCTCTCACAGTGACATTTCGTAATGGAACTGCCAGTCATGTTATATCTATTCTTATGTCGTTCTATCTATTATATTTTGAAAATAGAAGATGAGAGAAATGGATACATAACATGAGAGTAGTGTTATTTGCTTATATTAGACCATATCTTTTTTTTTACTCCAGAAAAAATCGCATTTCTTTTACTGCAGAAAATCATCACCTTTTTGATAAATACAATGGTTTCTGTCAGTCTGTTTTTAAATCCTCTGTTTGTAACAAACCTTTAGTAGAAAAAATAGGGAGAACAGATGGCACAGTAATGAAGTCATAGGAAGTTATAAGTTAAATTATAGCAGTATGATTTTATAAACTCTTATATATATATATATATATATATATATATATATATATATATATATATATATATATATATATATACATATGTATAATGTATATATATATATATATATATATATATATATATATATATGCGTGTCCGTGTTTGTGTATGCATGGGAGTGTATGGGTTTGCATGCGTATACAAGATGCGACTATAAATATTTAGATTTAAATTAAACTACTCTAAATGAGATAGACTTTTATGTAGTGAAAATGTAATCTTTCATAGACATAAACACTCTCTTCCTAGTATACTCAGCTTTTATTTAATACCGAATGTAGAAATTATCATTTAAAGACTATAATGTAAATATAAATACAAGATATATATTGTTTGTTATTGAATATATATCTTATCACTTCCTTACTACAATTTGCATGAATATGTTGGTAGAAAAAAAAAATTATCATGTTATGATTTTTGTTAACATTTTACTCGTGTGCTATAATTACTTACGTATCGTAATGTTTAATGTTTGATATTTATGAAATAATTCAGTTATACAGAGAAATTCTTTGTCAATTTAATGAACCATATTTTGGAATCGCACATCAGTTACTAATCACATTTTCATCATACTATCTCTACAAAATTTAATTATAGATCCCGATAGGGTTTAATTTTGTACAAAAATCTTGCCTTATAATATGATGATTAGACAGAGTTTTGAATATTATAATTATGGAGATTTCAAAGCTATTACAGAGAACTACCACAATATTAATCTTCAATAGACAAAGAAAGTTAATGAAAATTTAACGAGCTCCCACACGTCATTAAATCAGTTAGAGAGCATATGATAAAATAAAGATTGATTGGTTAATTAATTACTATTCCTAACTAAGCGGTTATTTTACTAAAATTACTACAGCTGAAGAATAAATTACCCATTTAATTAAAGCTGGTATTAAATTAATCACCAGAATACTTCGAAAACTGAAGTATATTGGAAAAATCCAAAATGCAAAGAGGGAAACGCAGAAGAAAATAGTTTTTTGACTTGTTGAATGAAATCCTATTCATTCAAATAGAAAAAACTATTCATTAGAACAATCAAACAAATTATTCATTAAAAGGTAATAATAGAATGTATGGAATCAAGAAATAGGTCTACTGTAGAATTTAGAGCTTTCAAATATGTTATCGAATCCACTTCACTGTAACACTATGATCTTGTAAGGCATAAGATATCATTCTTCATTCCTTTCCTAATTAGAGCTCAGTAGAAGGGATTGCGTTTGGCGTGCACTCAAAGATTGCATGTCTTTGTAAAATTCCTTTTTGTTTCAAGTCCTTGCTTCTCTCGGAGCTAATTTCCCTCGAAGATTAGTTTTCCCATTCCACTCATTCTAGCATAGTGTAATTTCCTAGTCCCCAAACCTCATGGGAAAGAAGATCTATTCTCTCAAATTAGAAGTTCCCTACATCTGAATCTGTAATCTGCAGTACATGAAGATCTTGAGTGTAATTTGTATTAGGTAGCTTGTGGATTTATCAAAGACTATTGCTATTTGAAGGTATTTTCTTTACCCTTATACCTGCAGAAAATTAAGTTATATTCTTTCTTTTTTTACTTAATCGTTCTTTCTATTTATTAAATGTATATTTTACTTTTGATAATATCTTTCATAAATTTAATGTTATTTGTTAAATGTTTAGGAATTTTTATCAACACACATGTTTTTTTCTATGAAAGGTATCCAAATGTATCTTGCTTGGTTTTCTTGATATACCTGCTACACTAAGAAATTCCCGTGTGATATATATATATATATATATATATATATATATATATATATATATATATATATATATATATATGTATATATATATATATATATATATATATATATATATATACATATATATATATATATATATATATATGTATATATATATATATATATATATATATATATATATATATATATATATATATATATGTACTATTGGCAATGAAATATTATATCCTCTCAGGTAAATATATATTCTATATATTTTGATTCCTGCTTAAATTTTCCAATAAATTGTACTGCTATTTGAGATAATTCCGCATCTCGAAAGAACATTAATCAAGATCAGACAATAACAAATCTAATAAATAACAATAAGTTATTTATAAACCTTACAATGCAATAGGTTTCAATATGATGCAAAGAGAGTCACAAATGAATACTATAATAATAAAGAAAAAACAAGACTGGAAAAGATACCGCTAACGATGTAAGGTAACTAAGGATAAAAGTAATGTTTGTAGCAAATTGATAAAGAAATGAAAGGTGATATGTATATGGTAGTCATGCATATTACACACAATAAAAAAAAGCAGTTATGCAGGAAACCAAGATAAACTTTTGCAATGAAAATATCCAAATCTAGCATTAAAATCATGATCAATTAATCTCCATGGAGAAACCTAAACGTGGAAAGCATTTCATTAACACCCCTTCTGGCACCTTTTGTTTATTGGAACCTTACCTGAGAAAGTATCGATAAAATAGGACGACACGGAGCACTCCAACTGGGTGAGAATTTGATTCCTGACTAAGCAAAAATGGTTGTTACCTGAACATGCTTCGATTGGAAAGTATATATCACAAAAAATTGTTACGTTATTTAAATCAATAATTGGAAATTAAAATTAAGATAGTGCAAGTTTCAGTGGTTTGAGAATGCCAGTGCATATATCCGCACACAAAGACATTAAAACATATAAGAGATAATATAATCTTAGTATCTTATGTAGATGTAAAGAAAAAAAAATAAGCATATATTTTCTTTAAACTGTCTGAAAAATGTTCTTTTTTTTATGTAAAGCGGGCTGATTTAAAAGTAGGGATATTGGGTATTAATTTACCTCAGCTGAATGTCGATATCTTAATTTAGCTAAGCACTCGATAACACTATTCAGGTGAAGAATACGTAGTATAATAGAGTTATAAAAGCCAAGGCTCCTCGGGGGTCAGAATAATTAATGAAATTTTGTTTGGAAACATAATCAAAAGGATGGAGAGAGAGAGAGAGAGAGAGAGAGAGAGAGAGAGAGAGAGAGAGAGAGAGAGAGTTAAAGTTTACAGATACTATTTTCATGTAATTTAACATTTTATATTCAATGCTTATCCTTCACCAATATACTTTAGCTTCCATTTCTGGAAAAAGAAAATAAGAGAGTAAGATCTTTAATTAAATCACAAACCCTCAACAGTACAGCTATAACCCTATTTACCAGAATGAAGCTTACAGGCGCTACATGACTTACCCTGAACAATATTCTAAAAATCTTCGCTCATATGTTTAACAACACACACTCCTTTGAAGATCAAGCAATATTTTATTGAATGTGAAATATGTAAATGCATCTAAAATATTAATATCGGTCTCATGCTTGATTCCTGGTAAAAGTCTTAACAGCTGATTGTCCAAATATTAGGTATTTCGTATTTAGTTTCCTTCTTCTTGAGGTTAGGTATATACAACTGATTTATCTGCTATTTTGAGATGAGATTACTTAACATTACTGACCTTTTTACCCTGCTCATATGATATGTTTTGTAAAAACTTATTTGGAACTATTCTTTTAAGCATTGCACTTTTTATTAAATTCAGTGGTTAGTATTCTCATATAATATTACGGAATGCATGAAGTAACTAAAATATTCCACTAAATTACATATTTGAATTAAAGTATTTCCTGAATACGTAATGGTGTCTTCATTAATTTTTTTATATATATAAACGTGTAAATATTATTTAGATGTTCTAATAATTACCTTCATACGCTTAATGACTTCCTAATTCACCTTTTTTATATAAAAGTTTAGATATTTCTCAATTATCTGCTATTTTTTTTTCTCTCCAGATGTTACCTTCAAGTATCGGAAATGTCAATAAGAAAATTCAAGTCATTTTTCATATTGACAAGAAACATAAATGTTTATCTAACACTTACTAAATTCGCCTAAAAAGGAATAATATATATTGGATTAAAATAATAAAATCTTCAATGACGATAAAAGAAATATAACCCAGTTGGTCTCCCATTGCCATAGTTGTTTGATGGATGGAATTAAATTGGAAGAAACAAAAAATATTTTAATTGACCCCAGTTCATGAAAACCGAAATGCATCGCCAATTTTCTCCAAAAATACCCGATCATATTTTCAATAGCTGCTAATAAGACAGAAAAATTCATTCTCTCTCTCTCTCTCTCTCTCTCTCTCTCTCTCTCTCTCTCTCTCTCTCTCTCTCTCTCTCTCTCTCTCTCTCTCTCTGCCTACTACACCAAGACTGCAATAGCAAAAGTCTTCAATGAAAATATTTGATATATTCAACTTTTACAATGATCGAATTAAAATCTCTACATATTGATATCAAATATTATTCATATAGTTAAAAGAAATGTCTAGAATTCGATATATTTATAAAAAGAATAATATATTAGATTTGGCTAATGCTATATGAGAGTTATGTATAATTTTCTGTACACCTCAAAACCTTCATGGGAAGGACGGACAACAAATATTCTGTTTTATTTAAAGAGAAAACGAATACAGTCATTACTAAGATTAAAACCAATCTTCTCTGCATCAAAAGGTTCCTCTAAATAGAGGAAATTTCTCTCAGTGGCTGATCTAATCAATCATGAAGTTGGCATCATTCTTCCCTGGTGAGCACTGCTTGCAACGTGTTAAATATTAGTGAAGGGCTCAAGCTTGTGACCAATCTAATTATATAGGTATGAAGTAGTTCCCTCAGCTTCAGTGGACATGAATTAACGATATGCATAATATATCGCATGAGAAGAGTAATGATCTATGAAGTAGACTGGAGCAGAGGGCAATGTTGAAAATTGATTAGAATGTTAAATGTATGCTTTCCTTCTCTCTGGCACCGGGTGTGCGAGAAAGCTCACAGATATGATGAAAGTAAAATAAATTACTGAAATTACCTTTGAAAATATCTTTATAAGCAAATCACCTATGGAACAGATATTCTGAACCGTCTATCATTTCAATAGAATGAATAAGTATTTAAACTGAATGGTTCTTGATTTAACTTTTCTTGTGAATTACTATTCCTGCAAATAAATTTATAAGATTATATTAAATTTACTTTACCTTAGTAGTTTGGAGCATATTATTATTTACTAATCGTAAGTAGGATAATTGATCTCGGGCAACAGTGTACTACTGTGGTATAAGTGTGACCTTCAAATCACTAAACTACTAAAGCCACTCTCTAAATACCTTTTTGGGCTCAGGCCATGTCCTCCTGATGGAAGTTCCTATTAGGTAGCTTTCAAGGGTAAATTTGACTACAGTGATATTCCCAGAGAATTTTTCCTTAAGGTATCCAGAATTCTAACTCCTGGAGCGAATATCCCTAAATAATCTCACAGGGATATCGCATAATATCAGAGGACGTATTCTTGACACGTCACATAGCTATCTTCGCCCCGAACAGTATTAACGCTTCAAGGGGGTATAGTGACAAGAATCTGAAACGAGAATGAAAAGAGAGCCGCTCATAAGGCATCTCTCCTATCCCGTTTCCAGTGTGTATCTGATGAAGGCGGTAGCGCCATCTTTATTCCTTTTCGTGTAGCTCTACTACTCAGTGTTTTCCCTGGCTTTCTCTCGTTATTTTGAATTTATTTCAACATTTTGATGACTTCTCCGGCCTCTGCTGCCTCTAGGAAGTTGAGTATTATCTTTACTATGTATAAATGTAAGCTCTTGTCGTTTTGAATTAATTCAAAAGTGATTTTAACGTAAACAAGAGCGGTTGCCTACCGGAGGCATCCTGGATACTATCGCTCGCTCTTATGGGTAATTTGGTTAGCTGGAGCGACATTCCCGGTTTGTTACGTTTAATAATTTAGCAATTTAGCCCCTCTAGGAATGCTTATATTATACCCTCAGTTTTAGCTCGGTGATTTCGACACGGGTCGAGGTACCGATCTTGCCCTTCGTAGCCTAGACGTCTGGCACTAGTACTTTCATGCATGATATAAGTTTTTCCGAATGATATATTATTGAAGCTATAGGCAAATATTTTATACATGTAAGATATTTTTTAATGTTTTTCCAAGACTGTATACGAGAGAGTTTCAGTGATTTAGGTAATCGATTCTCATCTTACCTAGTCTAGTATGCTAGGTACAATAGTATACTTTCGCACATCCCCGATTGTTCTTTTCTCCTCCGGAGGCTAATTTCAATCCCTCTCTCCCTCTGTAAGCCTTCGGCTTAATCCTAGTGGTTCTATCTGTATAATAATTCAGGTATAACTATTCTAGGATATGTCTGTCCTGACCTGATAACCAGAGTGACTGGTTTTTTGGGTTAGGCCTGTTTCTTCCTAGCATAGAGAATGAGTCTCCTTTGCTAGGTTAGGGGCGGATACAGGAAGCTTTGCTTCCCTAGTCCATGTTTGAAGGATTCTGTAAGAGATGAACCCCAGACCTCCCTTGGTCTCCCTTCCATGTCTGCCTGTAGAGCCCGGCAGGCTATGGCTTCTTTGGAAGCCTGAATGCTACATTCTCCCCTTCCATAAGTTCCCTCTTTTTGGATGGAAGGTCGTATGGCAATGCCGCCTTATAACTTCACATCCATACTGTTTCTCTGACTATTGTGTTGCACCCCTAACCCGGCTCCCGGCTTAACAGCCGACAGCCGGGCAGATGGAGGTTCCCTGGTTCTTGGCTACTGTCAGCCGGCATGGTTTTATTACCTTTGCCGGCCGGCAGTGGAAACACAGCCCGAATCTGCTGGCCACTACGATTAGCGGCCGGCAGCCGGGTATTAGTGTTTTCAGTCGTCGGTTGGCAATGATTGCCGGCCGGCACACAGTCGCGAATCAGTGGGCTGCCGCCTATTAGTTAAAGATAGTATATCTTTGAGCTATACAGGGGTAGTTGCCGGCCGGCATGTGCAGGCGTACGCCGGCACAACAGCATGCGATGTGCAGTAGTTGCTGTATTCGTAGTGTAGTACACACTGCATTAGAAGAAACTGCTGTACAGAGCTTGTGATAACACTAAAAGTTCTTCATCATACTTAATGTTATCTTGTACAGCCTTTTGTTGAGACCGTACAATATATAGAAAGTGAGTTCTTTCTGTATTCTTTCTATCACGTATATTAAAACTTTATCTCAAGGTGTGAACTACACTTTAAATTTCTGTTTAGGAAATTACATAAGGTATTGTAGAATAGAATTAACCTTGGTTTTAATGTCTCGGGAGGTTTCAGCAAGGCTTTTGACAACCCTAAGTCAACGGAGTCAAGGGATGCTGCCAGGGAAACGTTACGATCCTGAATGAGGGGCTTTCGGAAAAACACCTCAGGTCCCTACCTTCCAAATGAGAAGATGATGGCCTACCTTTTCCCTAAAGCATCGGCTGATGCAATCATCCCCCAGCCTCAGGTGGAGATACCAACTGCACAGAATCCGGTAGGTTCTGAAGTCTTAGCCGCTCTTCAAGACATCCAATTGGACGATAGGATGTCGGAGGTGTCGGATTCTACTGAAAAGGACCTTCTAGGAGAAGGTCAGGAGGAGGAGCTGCTCCAGGCCCCTCAAGTAGAAGAGGAAGAAATCGACAAAGTGTCGGTTACATTGGTTCCGGACCCACAACCTATTCCGTCTACATCGTCTGCTATCCCAGATGAACTGGGAAGGACTCTTTCTTCCATCCTTGAGATGATCCAACAAATTTAAAGGAAGAATGATGAGAAGGAAGCTGCAATGAAACTGGAGTTACGTAGATTTGCAGCATCACGTGGGCCCCAGAAGCGGCTCACAATGAAGGGTCTTCCTTTGTGCTCGGATACCAATCCTTGTAGGTATGCCGAACACATGCCAATGACAACCGGGAAGATCGTGATCTCAGAAAAGTTGGGAGCAATTCCCCTGGAAAAAGTGGAATTTTGGCCCAACAAAGATTCTTATCCGGACTGCTATGTCCGTCTTAGGAAGGAGCCAGCCTTAAAGGAGGAGACAGAGCCGAGGGAGGTCATAGTTTTTTACCATAGTAAAGCTCAGACGTTACTAGCAAGCTCGATGAAAGAGAGGGGCTTCTCTAACTCAAAGGTACCCACCTTGAGTAAGAAGCTTCCCTCCTTTGTGGCCTCTCTTACCAGAGCCTTTCCCTTCTTGGAAAATGGATATAAGGCAGCCTTAAAGGCGGTGGAGGCAGGGAAACCATGCCCCTCCTTGGAGGAGTGCAGGCCGTTATCTCTGACCTTGCCCTTGAACCAGGACATGTTCATGGTTGTGGCCAAAACCCACCTGGCCACAGTTACGAAGGATCTCTATAGCTTTATTAAAGCTAGGAGAGCCTGTAAAGAGTTCGTGTTCGCCTCGGCTGCGGTGAGGCACGAACCGAGGAATCTGATCTCCTCTTGTATTTGGGGTAAAGACCTCTTTCCCAATGAAGTGGTTACAGAGGTAGTAGACAAGGCCGCCACAGAGAATAGTAACCTTCTCAAAAGTTGGGGCTTAGATCTTGAGAGAAAGTCTTCTCCGGATGAGAGTACCCAACCCAAGAGGAAGACAAAAAAGCATGGGCCATCCTCTCGGCCGGCTAAACCCTACCGACAGTAACATCAACAACAGCTTCCTGTGACCGCGGTGCCTCAGATAGTAGCACAACCTCCAACCACGTGCCAGCTGGTACCTCAAAAAGTGGCGACATAGTCGCCAGTTTTTACCCAGCCTTCAAAAGGCTGACTTCTTCCTTTCGTTCGAGAGCTAGAGAAACAGCCAGAGGTTCTTCTAGACACCCTTCAAGAGAAAAGGGACACAGGGGAGGTCGCGGTCAAGGAGGCAAGGCCTCAGGTCCATAACAGCAGAAGTAAGATACTTCCTGTAGGAGGGAAACTACAGCTATTTAGGGATCGCTGGACCTTCGATCCCTGGGCCCACAGCCTGATTAAAAATGGACTAGGTTGAAGCTGGAGCAGTCCTCCACCTCAATTTCCTCAATTCTTCCAACACTCATCCCCCGTTCTGGAAAAATATGTCCGAGAACTCTTAGGAGAAGGTCAGGAGGAGGAGCTGCTCGAGGCCCCTCAAGTTTGCTTCAATAACAGATCCGGTGCTAATATTCCAAGGAAGGCTGTTTTATGTTCCAAGAAGGACTCAGAAAAACTCAGAGTCATTCTAGACTTGTCGCCACTCAACAAGTTCATAGTGAACTACAAGTTCAGAATGCTCACGCTTCAGCACATAAGGACCCTACTGCCCAGGAGGGCATATGCTGTCGCTATAGTCTTGTCTGACGCTTATTGGCATATTCCAATTAATCGTCACCTCTCCCCCCCCCTAGGCTTCAAGTTACATAGAAATCTTTATGCCTTCAGAGCCATGCCTTTCGGGCTAAACATAGCCCCAAGGATTTTCACGAAGCTCGCGAACGCAGCCGTCCATCAATTACGCCTAAGGGGGTCCAAGTAGTAGCCTACTTGGACGACTGGCTGGTGTGGGCAGCATCCAGGACAGTATGCATGCAAGCATCTAAGATAGTGATCCAATTCCTGGAACATCTGGGATTCACGATCAACATAAAAAAGTCTCGACTTTCTCCAGCTCAAAAATTTCAGTGGTTGGGAATCCTCTGGAATTTGGAGTCACATCGGCTTTCCATTCCTAGTAAGAAGAGGAAAGAAATAGCAGGATCTGTCAAGAGGCTATTGAAATCCTAAACGGATATCAACACACGAACAGGAGAGAGTGCTGGGCTCTCTACAGTTTGCTTCGATAACAGATCCGGTGCTAAGAGGTTTACACCTATAGAGTTAGAATGGTCCCTTGACGCAGGATCGTTCTCCTTCATCTCGAGTCAAGTCCCAGAGCTGCAGATAGACCTCTTTGCGATGAAAGACAACAAGAAAATAGATCGTTACGTGTCCCCTTACGAGGATCTGTTAGCAGAGGCATTGACGCTATGTCCCTGGACTGGAACAGATGGTCCAGTATCTATCTGTTCCCTATGTACAACCCCCTTTTGAAGGTCCTCAATAAGCTGAGATCCTTCAAAGGGAAAGCAGCAATAGTGGCCCACAATTGGCCAAATAGCGTGTGGTTACCTCTGGCATTGGAACTACGAATATAATTCGTACCACTACCGGATCCATCCCTGTCTCAGCGGGTACAGAAGTCGACTGTCTTCGCTCCATCACAGAAAACACGTAACCTACATCTCACGATTTTCTCTCCTTAACGATGAGAAAAAGATTCGGTGTTTATAAGTCAGTTTAGACTTTTGGAGGAAACCAGAAGACATTATGAGGCTTCAGGGGAGGAATAGCTATCCTTTGTCAAGACGAAGAAACCGAAAGAAATCCCGACAGATACCTATTTATCATTATTCACTCAACTTCATTAGCAAGGTTTAGCATCCAACACAATTCTATTGTTCAAGCCTGCCTTGACAAGTCAGATACCATATGCCTTACAGGTCGACCTTTCTAACGACGTTTTTAATGAACTAGCCCTTCAGCGCTTCCAAAGACCCTTTGCATGGTCATTAGATATGATTCCTCATTGTGTATAAATAATGGAAAATGAGGGATGTACTTAGAAGGTTTTGATTTTAAGTCATATTTTTGTTTGTTCTCGCTTTGTGGGCCAGAGTTATGAAATAGTGGCTCTCTCTAGAGAGGAAGGCCATGTACAGTTCTTGGAGGGAGAACTGAATTTATTTCCAGAAACAACGTTTCTTACCACGAACAAGCTACCCACCAGCAGGTGGGGTCCCTAGAGGATCTGCCCTCTGAAGGAAGATGATTCTCTATGTCCAGTGGAGTGTCTAAAGGTCTATCTTCATAGAACTTCAGACTTTATGGGAGGACAGCTGTTCAGAAGAGAAACCCTGGGTTCAAAGCTATCTATAACTAAGGGCGAAATTCACCCGTGTTATTCGCAGAATGGATCCAGACAGTACACCCGTTAGTCAAGATCCGAGGAAAGTTGCCTCTTCCATAAAATTTCCTTAATTATATGGACTTTGAACATCCTTGTTTGCACACTGGCTGGTAGTCATCCAAGGCGTTCTTTATGCACTATGCGAAGCAAGTGGAGCAACTTATGAGATCTGTGGTAGCAGCAGGTAGAATTCTTTAATCATCTGTTTTATGTCTGCGAGGAACAGTGTAATTAATTTGGGACGATTAATTAAGAGGGTGCGCGAGTAGTCGCTGTATGTTACTACACTCTGAACGATAGGCCACGAAAGTGTCCTTACGAATTGTTCCATTGACGTTGGTGCACTATAGCATAATACGGACACTTGTGCTAAGCGTTTTTTACGCTAGTGTATGTAAGCAGTATACAGACTATATCATTATTATTAATAATCCAATTGAAGTGGCAAATCTGTTTCCTAGTAGATGAAACAATATTTTCTGTTAACTGTTTTTCTATGCTTTTACGCATATCATCCACATTTTATAAATTTTATAAATGTTGATCTTATATGTACGTTTATTAAATTTTGATAAACTAGTTCATATTGAACCCTGCGTCTTATTCGCCCACACTCATTTTATTAGAAATGTACTGAGCATTAAGATTAAAATATGGATATTTTTATCATGGTATGTCTTTCGAGACTGTTCCCTGATTCAAGCAAAAGTCCACTCACTCTATCCCTTCCTTGGAAGGGTTAACGTGGTACCCTAACGGGTTGGTGGCAAAGAGGCAAAATTTGTTTCTATGCGGATATGGCCATTATCCAATAGTTTATAAGAGTAGTCACATTGGGGAAGGTGTCACAAATTCATTCTGACATTGGTGTCTCTTATACAAACTTTGCTTTATATTTTATATGGTGAGACCACTATACAAGCTTGTCATTTTGTCATCCATAATTTTTATGTACTCCTCGAGACTTTTTCCAGAGTCTAGTACGACTCTTCCCTGTAGGGGGAAGGAAGCATTAACATAGTTCATGCTTAGATGAAATGATGTATGACGGTAACATCATAAGTCTCTAGGTCTAGACGGACCAGGAAAATACTTTCTTGAGAGTACGGCACTAATTGAGAATCCACAGATACAGTAATTCTCTGGTAAACTTCCATCAGGACGACATAGCCTGAGCCCAATAAAAGGAATTTGAGCGAAGCGAGAAATCTATTTTTGGGTGAGTTAGCCATGTCATCCTGATGGACCCCCCCTTCTTTTTATTGTAAAAGGGCCTGTTGACCCCTCCCTATAGTACAGTATCTGTAACACCTCGTATATCGCCACAAGGAATAAAGAGGGCGCTACCGCCTTCATCAGATACACACTGGAAACGGGATAGAAGAGATGCCTTATGAGCGGCTCTCTTCATTCTCGTTTCAGATTCTTGTCACTATACCCCCTCGAAGCGTTAATACTGTTCGGGGCGAAGATAGCTATGTGACGTGTCAAGAATACATCCTCTGATATTATGCGATATCCCTGTGAGATTACTTAGGGATATTCGCTCTAGGAGTTAGAATTCTGGATACCTTAAGGTAAAATTCTCTGGGAATATCACTGTAGTCAAATATACCCTAGAAAGCTACCCTATAGGAACTTCCATCAGGACCACATGGCTACCCCACCCAAAAATAGATTTTTCGCTTCGCTCAAAATCCGTTCAATCCCTTTTGCTTGTCAGATAGATTTTCCACGGTGTCTTTGAATGACCGACTGAAAACAACATTACTACTTGGCATGGATTCCTTATCGTACGTACTTTTTAAATATTTATCTTTTTAAACGAATTATTTATTCAGGTTTGTTCACTTTGCCTTTGGGGATGCACTGGGTATAGGAAATGATTGATGAGGGTATGGTTGGGGGTGGAGCCTCTGTTAATTTAGATCTGGTTATGATTTGGAATATTCATACTTAGTTATTTTCCATTATTGAATAGATGCATCTTTTATTATGTATGGTAATGTTCATCATCAATCACGTTCACATGTGAATATATTATACAGAAGCATTTCTGAGTTCCTAACGTGTTTTCATTTGATCTGTTTGGGCTCGGAAATATTTTTTGATAAGTTTTCCCAAGTGTTTCAGTAGCTTACGAAAAAAAAAAATAGATTGCGCAAATGCGTAATCTGTAGATTTTTTATCATCGATCTTATATTTTCCCATCATCTTCGTTCCATCGCTGATAAATGATTATTATATTCACCATTTTACATGTCAAAAAATTGTAGTGCGATAGCTAAATATCATGGTATAAATGTGAAAGCTTGGTTAAATATTTTACTAAACATTTTGTGTTGAATAACGAAGGTCATTACTGGTCAATGGTCCTATTACCTTGATTTTTTTATAGTTAACACATGAACATAGACAAAATATCAAAGTAGAATGAAAAAATAGGGCATTGATAAATGAATCTTATATAAACACTTTTATTGTAAGACTTCATAAAATTGTTAAGTAATATGGACTCGAATAAACAAAATTTTTTATGAATAATGATTTGCTTCCAAAGCCTGAACACTATTGTATGTTACCTTTAGTTAAGAATTAAATTAAAGATTTAAATATTTAAATGTTTTTTTATGTATTAGTGGATATGTAGGTTATCAGTAATCAGATTCATCGTCCCATTTCTGTTGAAATATATTTTTCCTGTAAACGATATATATAACGTTTATGTTTTCCCGAGTATGTTAATTATATTGTTGAATGAATTATACATATTAATGATCTTCTGCAAATATTATGTATAATTTTCAATTGAATAATATGATTAATTCAAAACTGATGTTATTGAAATGTGTAAATTTATATATATTTCAATTGCGTTATCAATATCTCCATACTGTTATTTGTGACGGTCATTGCGCCATTTTTTTTTTTAAACAAAAGACCCCCCAGCAATGACCGGTTGAAATGCCACAAGTGTTGTGACCCTAAACAGAGCCTCACCCCCTGCCCACCCATCCTATACCCGTCTACTCCCCTAAGGTCTCATTTCAGACATCTTCAAAAAACACGTAGCCGCTCGGCGCATCCACAAAGGGAGCCTGGGAGAAGTCAAGAGGAGGCCTATTGATGGGGGGTGTCGGGAGACTAGACCAAAGCCGATGACCAATGGGACGGCGGTCAGGCCAAAGACCCCCCTTTCAAATTGGTGCTGAAAGGGGTTATCTCGATCTAGGAGCAGCTGGGTAGTTCTTCGCTTTTCAACCTTCATGGAAGCAGGACCTGTGATACGTTCTCCGCAAGGGAGGAGACAGTCCTTTTATTTAGGTAGGTATCTGTATGAGAACCTCATACCCTTATAATCCTGTCCCAGCCTTTCGTCTTCCTTCTTCATCACATCCTATCCTTTCCTTTTATCCTTAACGAAAGATCCTACTCACTGAACCTTTATTATCCCATACTTATATCCCAACCACGTGTGCCCTTTGCTCATAACCTTAATTAATTTACCCTGTAACAGTGTTAATTCCCATGTGATAGGTGTTTAAATTCCTAAGATTTGCACTGCATTTGATTTTCTTAAAAGTGATAACCACACAACTTCATCATGTTCTCAGTCTGCAGAAGTAACTTGATCGGTTAATAATATAATTTTTTTCCCTTTCCAGGAATGAGATTGTTTGCTGTTCTGATGTCGTCCATGGTCTGTCCAACTCTACGTGATCACGTTGTGACTTACTTGAACAATAAGATCTACCCCCGTTGACTTCCCCTTTTTATTATTTTAGTTAAACGTATTGTAAATAAGTTTTTCTTTTGTTGGTAATTACTGTCTTATTGCCGACTGGCAACCTTCCATTTTTCTTTTTTGTTCATACCCTGAGTTCCTTAAGCAAGGCTGGACTCACACAGGCTGGGCGTAACAAATTGGCGACCTTACCAGGATTCGCGAACATAGAAATTTCAAGTTCTTATTTTAAAGTATAAACTTCTTCTTTTCTGTCTCTAGCGACGAGACAAATCTCAATTTCCTTTTAAAGTAAGTGGAAGAAAACTGCCAAAGCATTTTATTTATTTTTTTTTTTTTGGCTAAAGTTTTATGTCTATTTGTACATGTGTTTGCACCGCAAAATATTTTGTATTTAAAACCATATGGTAGGCTTTAATCTCGTTTAGAAGGATAGTCAACCGTCTGTAATGGATTTGCCTTATGTTCTTTTCGAGCGGTGGTTATCATATATATTGTGGATTAAGTGCATGTTTTATTTTGTGGTAACATAAAAGGTCAGGGAAGTTTTAGAAATCTAAAAAAAAACTTAATAGGCTGAACACGTGTAAATTTCCAGAGGGGCCAAACTGTGTAACACTGCCCACAGCTGTGTTTCCGACCAAATCCAAGGTTTGTTATTGTCTTTTATTGTTAGCTTCGTTTATTGTTTACGAATTCTACGCAACAAAAGGGCAGACTCGAAATATTAGCCGAATTATTGCATGTTGGTAAGTTGTTCCCTCACATATCAGTCGTTCGTTTTTGTGCATGAAATACTTTAACATCCCTCTTTAGTGCGAAGGAAAGAGGCTAGTCTCTTATTGAAATTCTTGGCTTACGATTCACGTAAACGTTTTACGGTAGCGAGGCATAATTTCTGCGTTGGGTAATGCCAAGAAAATGTAGCATCCCTTGTTATTTAGATTTTTTTTATGGTTAGTGGCATGTAACGTTGTTTCTTTGTAATATTTCGTGGGATATTATTCTTTATGTAAATGTTTTTTGCGAGGGATAATTTTCATACGATTTTGTTAAAACCATTCAACAAAAAATAGGGACTTAAGATGTCACATTCCATTCTATTTTTCAGTCAGGGTATACGATCATTTAGATAAAATATTTGGTAGGTGTAATTCCTTAAATTGATTTTTGTTAAAGGGAAAACATGTAAAGGGGTTGATTTTCTTCGCGAAGCAATAAGCAAACTGTGACATTGTCTGTCTTATCTAATTGATTATACTTTAGTCACCCATCGTTGTGATTCCATTTTTTTATTGTCTAGCATACAGGATCACCCATCGTTGTGATTCTATTTTTTTTATGTCTAGCATAGAGGATCACTCACCGTTGTGATTCCATTTTTTTTTATGTCTACCATACAGGGTCATCCATCGTAGTGATTCCATTTTTTATATCTAGCATACAGGATCACCCATCGCTGTGATTCCATGTGAATTTTATTCTTTATTTGTTTCGGACGCCTTACAACCAGATAGTCTACATGCGCACTCATTGGCTTGCTCCATGTTTTTCTAGTTAGGCTCCTGTTTAATTATTTGTAAGGCTTGCTATTCGGCAATACTTCTTTCCTGAAAGGTATTCCTTACAGCTGGTGTGTATTCTGCCCAGCTCCATCTGTATCCTTTCCTCCGTGAGACTCTTGCGTAGGATAGAGCGTCTTTCCCATCCGTGTAATTTCTTGCACGTTCAACACTGTACCTTGAGCTGTTAAGTTTGATCTGGTCGCTGTCTCCACAAGGAATTGGCAAAATTACTGCTGCTGAGATCAGTGCATTTGTGGATTTGGAAGAACAACAAGGCTATGAGGGAGACGCATTGCGAAGGTATGTGCGGGAACTCACAAATGAAGCCAAATCCCGGAGAAGAGTCAATCAAAAAGAGTTTGAAAGAGAGAGAGAGTGAGAGAGTATGAATTAAGGAGGAAGGAAATGGACGTCCAATTAGCACAGCTAAAGAACTCGCCACCTCAGCCCAATGGAGCCAAAGTCCACACAGGACAATCGTAGGAAGGTCCAGTGCCTTGAAGGAGTCACCAAGGAACCCCCTACAGTGGAATTGAAGGTAACCACGCCACAGCTCAGCAAGAGGTGCCGACAGGGGGTAGGGAGCAATCTCAGACATGAGGGCTGTGACGTGCCCTTGGGTCAAGAGCCCATAAAGGGTGTACAGCGAGTGTCCCTCATGTGCATGAAGGCTGCCAAACCATAACACGAAACTGTGAGGACGCCATCTATTGCAGAATACAAATGTTTAGCTGACACTAACCTTGGGGAAATACCTTCCTCCTTTCAGCCTCGTACCGTAGAAGTCAATTCAGATGAAGCTGTGCTACTTACCACCACTGGTGATAGAACAATTTAAACCACCAGGTCTTAGAGGAGGTAAAAGGGGAAGCACCCATCAGCCCAGAGACCCTAAGGAGCCAGACACCTCATCAGATTCCAGCCTTTGACGAAGTGCTGGATAACTACAGGGCACCAGTGTACTCAAACGAGGCGGAAATAATTAGTCTCTCTAAGGAGGACATCCTACTGAAGGATGAGGTACTCTCAGAATCACCCGAGGTTCTCACGATCCCGTTAGGGCCCAATACTGGCAAATAGTTGTCCCGCATAACCTCCGATTGTCAGTGCTATGCATGGCCCATGAGGGACTGGTACGACACTTCTGGTGTGAAGCCCACTACCAAACTGATCCCGCCTCATTTCTTCTGGCCAGGCTTACAGAAGAGTGTTAAGGCTTACGCTTCCTCCTGCCATCCATGCCAAGTGGCCAGTAACCCAAAGCAGGTAGTACCGAGGGCACCTCTCCAACCCATTCCATATGCAGGTAATCATTTTTACGATGTGTTGGTGGATTATGTAGGTCCTCTGCCCCTGGGTAAACGCGGAAATTGTTTCCGATTAACAATGATTGATTATTTCACACGCTACGTCAAAGCTGTGACGACTAGGGGTGCCAATACCAGTCATGTTGACCATGAGTTCCTACTGACTCTTCTAAGGGACCATAACCCACGAACCTACTTGACTGAGCTCCGTAATAAGAATAAAGGGCTCAAGAGGTAGGCCATAGACCTCCAGAACTACAACTGGAAGGTTGAGTGCATAAAGAGCTCAGATAAGAGAGTAGCAGATGTGCTCTCCTGGCATTAGTGCTCAATTCAGAGTGCCATGTCCATAACACGTAGCCATAGTCAGTAGGTTAATATAAATTGTATATAATAATATTGATTTGGCCTTGGTTTCTCCCCAGATAGATAAAATTGAGGAGTCATTTTGACCTCATTGGTTTACATTTGAATTATTGTTCATGGATTTATTTTGTCCTTTGCATGTTATGATTAGTGGCTTCAGACCTTGCTTGCAGAATTCTTGTCCTGTTTTAGGATAAAATCTCTGCTAAAATAGGGATTGTTATTCCTGAGGGTCATTGCGCCACTTTTTTTCAAACAAAAGACCCCCCAGCAATTTGGGGGTGAAAGGGGTTATCTCGATCTAGGAGCAGCTGGGTAGTTCTGCGCTTTTCAACTTCACGGAAGCAGGACCTATGATACGCTCTACGCAAGGGAGGAGAGAGAGTCCTTTTTATCAAGGTTGGTGTTTGTATGAGAACCTCAAACCATTATAATCCCGACCCAGCCTTTTGTCTTCTTTCTTCATCACATCCCATCCTTTCCTTTTATCTTTAACGAAAGTTCCTACCTACTGAAGCTTTATTATCCCATCCTCATATCCCAACCACATGTGCCCTTTGCTCCTTTGCTCCTAACCTTAATTAATTCACCATGTGAGAGTGTTAATTCCCATGTGATAGTGTTTTAAATTCCTAAGTTTTGCACTGGCATTTGATTTACTTAAAAGTGATAACCACACAACTTCCTTGTGTTCCCAGCCTGTAGAAGTAACCTGCGTAAGTGATCGCTAATAATTTAATTTATTTCTCTTTCCAGGGAATGAGATTGTTTGTTTTGCTGAAGTCATCCACGGTCTGTTCAACTCCACGTGAGCACGTTGTGACTTACTTGAACAATTAGATCTTCCCTCGTTGTGCTCCCATTTTTATTATTTTAGGTAAACGTATTGTAAGTATATATAATATTTTTTGTCGGTAATTATTGTCTTATTGCCGACTGGCGACCTTCCATTGTTCTTTTTTGTTCATGTCCTGAGTTCCTTAAGCAATGCCGGACTCACATAGGCCGGGCGTAACAATATATAGAATCAGAAAGGAGAAAATAACTTCATAATGTATGTTAGGAGTTGATTCATTGAGTATTCATATTAAACCACAATTTTATTCAAAAAAGCTACAATCACTACCACAAATAGCTATACATGATCTCCATCATGATTGGTAAATGTAATATTATGTGGTATGATGGAAACCAACTCAGTATCGACGACAATTTGCCAATAGCAGCTTACACCGGTACACGAATTTGTTTTTATATCTATTGCTTTCGTTAATGACTTTTTAACAGACACAATCACACACACATACATACACACACAGATTACAAAGAGTCATAGTCCGGAATCACTTATTACAATTTGCAGTGAAAAGAAAGTGTAGTAGGTATAAAATCATAATACAATTGATTTGATTGTAACTATACTATGGTTAATCCATGCTAAATTTACAAAATATCCAGGAAAGTCAGATTCAGGTAAATTTTCTGTGAAAATTATAATTTATTATCTAGGTAATGAGTTCTCTGATATATTTAAGGGTTAAAAAAATATTACTATTTTTAGCCTCTGTTCAAGAAGCTTTCATAAGTAAAAAGGTAAGCAAGATTGTTAGAATCTCTGACTTAGCTTATTTTATTTCTGAACTTAAACTATCCTGATGCTACAGGCTTCCGAGTTTTCAATAATAATCTCAGCATGAGTATTATAATTCAAAATGTAGAGTCTGATTTAGGAAATTTCTAAACAATCTTTAAGTCCTGTTATTTAGCAAAGTCATATTTATGAATTGAAACATTATTTTTTCTCATGGGGCTTAATCGGAAGCAATTTCTGCTGATATAATAGGCAATTACGAAAGCATTAATCCAATAACTTCCCCTTAAGCAGCCTCAATAGAAACATGGGAGGAGTTAATCTCCGCTTATGGCATCTATGAGTTACGGCAAATAGAATTTTCCTGAGGCGTTTAAGAGATTTCCTGAACTGAATTGCTCAGTTTTTGTGCATTAGAAGGATATTCTGTTACGACAAGATTTAAAGGTTTAAAGGTCGCTAAAGAATGGCATGGGCAAGGGACAGTGACATTGCCCTATCAAGCAGGACAATGCCATAGAGACTGACCATATATATATATATATATATATATATATATATATATATATATATATATATATATATATATCATCAGCGCCTAAGCCCCCTCTCCACCCAAGTTAGGATTAAGGAGGGCAGGGCAATGGCTGTTGATGACTCAGCAGGTAGACCTATAAGTTCCTCCAAACCCACCATCCTTAGCTCATAAGGATTGTGAGGTTGCAGTTACTAAAGAAATTAACGAGTTTGAGCAGTAATCGAACCCCAGTCTGGTATTCACCAGTCAGGGACGTTGCCGCATCGGCCACTACAACCAAGAGACCATCAATAGGTAAAGGATTCTTTTAGAGCTTGGCTATTCTAGAAAAAAAGGCTAATTTAAATATGAATATGGTTTTAAAAAGAAAACACGATGAACAATTCTCAACCATGATAGATCAGGCAAACTCAAACAAATTATGACGTAGAAAATCGTTGATGTTAAGAGGAGATTTTAAGTTTTAAAGACTAACTACAATAAAAGTATAACAGCAATTCAAATGTCTTCAATAGATTTTATAATGGTAAAAAATAAGGACTTTCCTTTCAAGATAAACGTTAAATATCTGTTTTTACAAGGCATGAATCATAGAATGACCACAACAAATGTTCTCAAGATATGAAGAAGAGCATCACTGGACTAGATATTTCAAATCATGATCTTAAATATTAACTTAAGTAATTGCCGTTAGACTAGTCAAATTAGAACCTTGAGATGATATTAACCCCTGTAGGAGTGAGGGACTTTAGTATTGATTTCATAAGAAGGAAGGAGATAGTTAGATTTCAGGAAATTAAACGATATGGTTTCAGAACAAAATTGTAAGGGTAACATGCAGGTTTAAAACAAGTAAATAATTAGATTGCTGGTGTGATAAAAAGTTCAGATGAAGGTTCAAATGCAGGTACAGTATCTTTTGATATAGATTTTTATTTTAATAATGTTCAAACTATAATAAACCCTATGTTACTCCTGAGCTTAAGACATGGTGTTTCTTTTCTTCATTACCTAAGTTCATAATAGTAAATAATTTTACAACATCTAATTTAAGTATTTTCCGTAAGGAGATAAATATTCTTCTTTTTTATTGACTAAATCAATATTTATATTCAGAAAGCACCCAAGTTTAATTACATATTAGATCCTGCAGAATCCTTCTGATCAGGTGAAGGTTCTGTCAAGAGCATGACATATTGGGGATTGCATTTAATTTCTACACTCTTCCTTGGTCACTTTAAGAATTCGGGAAACCATGAGATATTCATACACTTTCCCTATTCTAAGTACATTTTTTTTTTATTCTATATTTCTTTCGTACATAGCGAAGGTTTTTTTCTAAGTATTTTGTTCAATTGTTACCTTTAAGTTATCAGAACAATTCTCTGTGTAAAAGAAAGTATTATTTTTCTTTTATAATTTTTTTTTGGGCTCAGGCCATGTCATCCTGATGGAAGTTCCTATTAGGTAGCTTTCTAAGGTATATTTGACTACAGTGATATTCCAAGAGAGTTTTACCTTAAGGTATCCAGGATTCTAACTCCTGGAGCGAATATCCCTAAATAATCTCACAGGGATATCGCATAATATCAGAGGACATATTCTTGACACGTCACATAGCTATCGAGGGGGTATAGTGACAAGAATCTGAAACGAGAATGAAAAGAGAGCCGCTCATAAGGCATCTCTCCTATTCCGTTTCCAGTGTGTATCTGATGAAGGCGGTATCGCCCTCTTGATTCCTTTTTGTGTAGCTCTACTACTCGGTGTTTTTCCTCATGTTCTCTCGTTATTTTGGATCTAATTCAACATTTTGATGACTTCTTCAGCCTCCTCTGCCTCTAGGAAGTTGAGTATTATCTTTACTATGTATAAATGTAAGCTCTTGTCGTTTTGAATTAAATCAAATGTGATTTTAACGTAGACGGGAGCTGTTGCCTACCGGAGGCATCCTGGATGCTATCGCTCGCTCTTATGGGTCATTTAGTTAGCTGGAGCGACGTTCCCAATTTGTTACGCTTTAATAATTTAGCTATTTAGCTCCGCTGGGAATGCTTATATTATACCGTCAGTTTTAGCTCGGTGATTTCGACACGGTTCGAGGTACCGATCTTGCCCTTCGTGAGGCTTCGTAGCCTAGGCGTCTGGAACTAGTACTTTCATGCATGATATAAGTTTTTCTGAATGTTATATTATTGAAGCTATAGGCAAATATTTTATACATGTAAGATATTGTTGAATGTTTTTCCAAGATTGTATACGAGAGAGTTTCGGTGATTTAGGTAATTGATTCTCATCTTACCTAGTCGAGTATTCTAGGTACAGTAGTATACTTTCGCACATCCCTGATTGTTCTTTCCTCCTCCGGAGGTTAAGTTCAATCCCTCTCTCTTCTGTAAGCCTTCGGCTTAATCCTAGTGGTTCTATCTTTACAATTATTCAGGTATAACTATTCTAGGATATGTCTGTCCTGACCTGATAACCAGAGTAACTGGTTTTTTGGGTTAGGGAAGAACATCAGAGTTTTTAGTCTGTGGTCTGCTTCTTCCTAGCATAGAGAAAGAGTCTCCTTTGCTAGGTTAGGGGCGGACACAGGAAGCTTTGCTTCCCTAGTCCATGTTGGAAGGATTCCGTAAGGATGATTCCTTCCTCTATTGGCCTAGCAGACTGTCCTGTGTTGTTTTTCTCGGGCTGGAGAATGAGTTTTCTCTGTTGCCCGGTGAAATAACTTCACCTAACTTTGTTCTTGTTGGGAGGAGGTTAGCAAGTATTGCCAGTCTTCCTCCCTAATAGACAACTCTTGGTTAGGATGAGCTTCCCTAACGGCTGAGTGTGTCTCCTGCTAGAACGAAGTCTATAGGACCCTTATCCGTTCCCTGCCTCTCTTTCTTTTATTTTCTTTTGGCTGCAGTCCTACTTCCGTACCTAGTATAGGTTAGGATGGAGGACAGGCTCAGCTCTCTGCCGGCTGGCACTACGTGTCGGCCGGCAGAGACCCCTTTCCCTTTGCAGAGTGATCGCCAGACCTCCCTTGGTCTCCCGTCCATGTCTGCCGGTAAAGCCCGGCAGGTTATGGATTCTTTGGAAGCCTGAAAGCTACATTCTCCCTTTCAATAAGTTCACTCTTTCTGGATGGAAGGTCGTATGGCAATACCGCCTTATAACTTTACATCCATACTGTTTCTCTGACTATTGTGTTGCACCCCTAACCCGGCTGCCGGCTTAACAGCCGACAGCCAGGCAGGTGGAGGTTCTCTGGTTCTTGGCTACTGTCGGCGGGCATGGGTTTTATTACCTTTGCCGGCTGGCAGTGGAAACACAGCCCGAATCTGCTGGCCGCTACGATTAGCAGCTGGCAGTCGGGTATTAGTGTTTTCAGTCGTCGGCTGGCATGATTGCCGGCTGGCACACAGTCGCGAATCAGGGGGTTGCCGCCAATTAATTAAAGATAGTACATCTTTGAACTATACAGGGGTAGTTGCCGGCCGGCACGTGCAGGCACACACCGGCACAACAGCATGCGATGTACAGTAGTTGCTGTATTTTTAGTGTAGTACACACTGCCTTAGCAGAAACTGCTTTACAGTGCTTGTGATAACACTAAAAGTTCTTCATCATACTTAATTTTATCTTGTACAGCCTTTTGTTGAGACCGTACAATACATAGAAAGTAAGTTCTTTCTGTATTCTTTCTATCCCGTATATTAAAACTTTATCTCAAGGTGTGAACTACACCTTAAATTTACGTTTAGGAAATTACATAAGGTATTCTAGAATAGAATTAACCTTACTTTTAATATTTTGGGAGGTTTCAGCAATTGACTGGACAGGAAATACAAGTATGTGTCTTTCCTTCTTTCTTTTATAGCTTTTCTATATAAGCTAAATGTCTCAATATAAGTGAAAACCTTCACTTGATACTCATGGATTTTTCTTCTCTTTATAGGAGGACCATCCGAAGTGCGGGAGTGTGTTCTGTAATGTCCACAGTAAGAACTCCTTTGGACATCGATATTGCAGGAGGCACGCAGCATGCACAGCCTCCAGAGGTCATCTCCGCTATTGGGACCCTCAGGTTTGTACAGTTTGTTCTAACCTGATTACCGTGGCTTTTGACGACCCTAAGTCAACGTAGTCAAGGGATGCTGCCAGGGAAATGTCACGTACTTGGGTGAGGGGTTTTCAGAAAAACACCTCAGGTCCCTACCTTCCAAATGAGAAGATGAGGGCCTGCCTTTTCCATAAACTTCCTAAAGCATCGGCTGATACAATCATCCCCCAGCCTCAGGTTTAGATACCAATTACCCAGAATCCGGTAGGTTCTGAAGTCTTAGCCACCCTTCAGGACATCCAATTGGACGATAGGATGTCGGAGGTGTCGGATTCTACTGAGAAGGACCTTCTAGGAGAAGGTCAGGAGGAGGAACTGTTCCAGGCTCCTCAAGTAGAAGAGGAAGAAATCGACGAAGTGTCGGTTACATTGGTTCCAGACCCAGAACCTATTCCGTCTACATCGTCTGCTATCCCAGATGAACTGGGAAGGTCTCTTTCTTCCATTGTTTAGATTAGATGATCCAACAAATTCAAAGGAAGAATGATGAGAAGGAAGCTGCAATGAAACTGGAGTTACGTAGACTTGCAGCATCACATGGGCCCCAGAAGCGGCTTATCGTGAAGGATCTTCATTTGTGCTCGGATACCAATCCTTGGAGTTATGCCGAACACATGCCGATGACAACCGGGAAGATTGTGATCTCAGAAAATTTGGGTGCAATTCCCCTTGAAGAAGTGGAATTTTGGCCCAACAAAGATTCTTATCTGGACTGCTATGTCCGTCTTAGGAAGGAGCCAGCCTGAAAAGAGGAGACTGAGCCAACAGAGGTCATAGTTTTTTACCATAGTAAAGCTCAGACGTTACTAGTGAGCTCGATGAAAGAGAGGGGCTTCACTAACTCAAAGGTACCCGCCTTAAGTAAGAAGCTTCCCTCCTTTGTGGCCTCTCCTACCAGAGCCTTTCCCTTCTTGGAAAATGGATATAAGGCAGCCTTAAAGGCGGAGGAGGCAGGGAAACCATGCCCCTCCTTGGAGGAGTGCAAGCCGTTATCTCTGACCTTGCCCTTGGACCAAGAAGACTGGAAGGACGTACACTTCACCTTCTCAGTCGGGAAGCTGGAAGCTGATATTGCTGAACGCCAGTTCGGTGAGGCACTTCCAAAACTGTCGGCGGTTCTCTTGCGTAGAGAGCAAGAGACAAAGGAAAGACTTGCAGAATCGATGTCGTAGCAAACAACATAGAAACGATAGCAAGTGACCCAAAGATCCAGGACATGTTCATGGTTGTGGCCAAAACCCATCTGGCCACAGTTACGAAGGATCTCTATAGCTTTATTAAAGCTAGGAGAGCCTGTAGAGAGTTCGTGTTCGCCTCGGCTGCAGTGAGGCACGACCCGAGGAAACTGATCTCCTCTTGTATTTGGGGTAAAGACCTCTTTCCCAATGAAGTGGTTAAAGAGGTAGTAGACAAGGCCGTCACAGAAAATAGGAACCTTCTCAAAAAGTGGGGCTTAGATCTCAAGAGAAAGTCTTCTCCAGATGAGGGTCTCCAACCCAAGTGGAAGACAAAAAGGCCTAGACCATCCTCTCGGCCGACTAAACCCTACCGACAGCAACTAAAACAACTTCCTGTGACCGCGGTGCCTCAGATAGTGGCACAACCTCCAACCACGTACCAGCTGGTATCTCAACAAGTGGCGACACAGTCGCCAGTTCTTAACCCAGCCTTCGAAAGGCAGACTTCTTCCTTTCGTTCGAGAGCTAGAGGAACCGCCAGAGGTTCTTCTAGACGCCCTTCAAGAGGAAGGGGATACAGGGGAGGACGCGGTCAAGGAGGCAAGGCCTCAGATCCACAACAGCAGAAGTAAGATACTTCCAGTAGGGGAGAGACTACAGCTAATTAGGTATCGCTGGACCTTAGATCCCTGGGCCCACAGCCTAATTAAAAATGGACTAGGTTGGAGCTGGAACAGTCCTCCACCTCAATTTCCTCAATTCTTCCAACACTCATCCCCCGTTCTGGAAGAATATGTCCGAGAACTCTTCGACAAAAGAGTAATCCGGGAGGTTCAGTCCATAAAGTTCCAAGGAAGGCTGTTTTGTGTTCCAAAGGAGGACTCAGAAAAACTCAGAGTTATTCTAGACCTGTCGTCACTCAACAAGTTCATACTGAACTACAAGTTCAGAATGCTCACGCTTCAGCACATAAGGACCATACTGCCCAGAAGGGCATATACTGTCTCTATAGACTTGTCTGATGCTTATTGGCACGTTCCAATTAATCGTCACCTCTCCTCCTACCTGGGCTTCAAGTTACCTAGAAAACTTTACGCCTTCAGAACCATGCCTTTCGGGCTAAACATAGCCCCAAGGATTTTCACGAAGCTCGCGAACGCAGCAGTCCATCAATTACGCCTAAGGGGGTCCAAGTAGTAGCCTACTTGAACGACTGGCTGGTGTGGGTAGCATCCAGGACAGAATGCATGCAAGCTTTTTAGATAGTCATCCAGTTCCTGGAACATCTGGGATTCATGATCAACATCAAAAAGTCTCATCTTTCTCCAGCTCAAAAATTTCAGTGGTTGGGAATCCACTGGAATTTGGAGTCACATCGGCTTTCCATTCCTAGTAAGAAGAGGAAAGAGATAGCAGGATCTATCGAGAGACTATTGAAAACCAAACGGATATGAAGAAGCGAACAGGAGAGTGCTGGGCTCTCTACAGTTTGCTTCGATAACAGATCCAGTGCTAAGAGCACAGCTTAAGGATGCAACAGGAGTCTGAAGAAAATACGCATCAAACGCGCGAAGAGATCCAAGTGACGTTGGCCATATTCCGTTTGGCAGAAAGGAAGAAATGGCACCTGTCAGCAGTTCACATTCAAGGGTTCCGCAATGTGACAGCGGACGCTCTATCTAGGTTTACACCTATAGAGTCAGAATGGTCCCTTGACACAGGATCGTTCTCCTTTATCTCTAGTCAAGTCCCAGAGCAGCAGTAGACATCTTTGCGACGAAAGACAACAAGAAAATAGATCGTTACGTGTCCCCTTACGAGGAGCCGTCAGCGGAGGCAGTGGACGCTATGTCCCTGGGCTGGAATAGATGGTCCAGTATCTATATGTTCCCTCCGCACAACCTCCTTTTGAAGGTCCTCGATAAGCTGATATCCTTCAAAGGGAAAGCAGCAATAGTGGCCCACAAGTGGCCAAATAGCGTGTGGTTCCCTCTGGCATTGGAACTACGACTAAAATTCGTACCGCTACCGGATCCATCCCTGTCTCAGCGAGTACAGAAGTCGACTGTCTTCGCTCCTTCACAGAAAACACGATGAGAAAAAGATTCGGTGTTTAAAAGTCAGTTTAGACTTTTGGAGGAAACCAGAAGACATTATGAGGCTTCAGGGAAGAGATAGCTATCCTTTGTCAAGGCGAAGAACCGAAAGAAATCCCGACAGATTCCTATTTATCATTCTTCATTCACCTTCATGAGCAAGGTTTAGCAGCCAACACAATTCTGTTGTTCAAGCCTGCCTTGACAAGTCAGATACCAAATGCCTTACAGGTCGACCTTTCTTACGACGTTCTTAATGAACCAGCCCTTCAGCCCTTCAGCCCTTCCAAAGACCCTTTGCATGGTCATTAGATATGGTTCCTCGTTGTGTATAAATAATGAACAATGAGGAATGTGCTTAGAAGGTTTTGAATTTAAGTCATATTTCTGTTTGTACTCGCTTTGGGGGCCAGAATTATGGAATAGTGGCTCTCTCTAGAGAGGAAGGCCACGTCCAGTTCTTGGAGGGAGAACTGAATCTATTTCCAGACCCAACGTTTCTTTCCAGGAATAAGCTACCCACCAACAGGTGGGGTCCCTAGAGAATCTGCCCTCTGAAGGAAGATGCATCTCTATGTCCAGTGGAGTGCCTAAAGGTCTATCTTCATAGAACTTCAGACTTTATGGGAGGACGGCTGTTCAGAAGAGAAACCCTGGGTTCAAAGTTATCAATATCTATGGGTGAAATTCACCCGTGTTATTCGCAGAATGGATCCAGACAGTACACCCGTTAGTCATGATCCGAGGAATGTTGCCTCTTCCATAAAATTTCCTTAATTATATGGACTTTGAACATCCTTGTTTGCACACCAGCTGGTAGTCATCCAAGGCGTTCTTTATGTACTATGCGAAGCAAGTGGAGTAACTTATGAGATCTGTGGTAGCAGCAGGTAGAATTCTTTAACCTTCTGTTTTAAGTCTGCGAGAAATGGTGTAATTAATTTGGGACGATTAATTAAGAGGGTGAGCGTGTAGTCACTGTATATTACTACACGCTGAGCGATAGGCCTCGAAATTGTCCTTACGAACTGTTCCATTGACGTCGGTAATCTATAGCATAATACGGACACTTGTGCCAATCGTTTTTTACGCTAGTGTATGTAAACAGTATACAGACTATATCATTATTATTAATAATTCAATTGAAGTGGCAAATCTGTTTCCTAGTAGATGAAACAATATTTTCTGTTGACTGTTTTCCTTTATGCTTTTACGCATATCATCCACATTTATAAATTTTATAAATGTTGATCTGATATGTACATTTATCAAATCTTAATAAACTAATTCATAGTGAACCCTGCGTCTTATTCGCCCACACTCATTTTATTAGAAATTTACTGAGCATTAAGATTAAAATATGGATATTTTTATCATGGTATGTCTTTCGAGACTGTTCCCTGATTCAAGCAAAAGTCCACTCACTCTATCCCTTCCTTGGAAGGGTTAACGTGGTACCCTAACGGATTGGTGGCAAAGAGGCAAAATTTGTTTCTATGCAGATATGACCATTATCCAATAGTTTATAAGAGTAGTCACATTGGGGAAGGTATCACAAATTCATTCTGACATTGGTGACTCTTATACAAACTTTGCTTTATATTTTATATGGCGAGACCACTATACAAGCTTGTCATTTTGTCATCCATAATTTTTATGTACTCCTCGAGACTTTTTCCAGAATCTAGTACGACTCTTCCCTGTAGGGGGAAGGAAGCATTAACATAGTTCATGCTTAGATGTAATGATGTATGACAGTAACATCATAAGTCTCTAGGTCTAGACAGACCAGGAAAATACTTTCTTGAGAGTACGGCACCAATTGAAAATCCACAGATACGGTAATGCTCTGGTAAACTTCCATCAGGACGACATGGCCTGAGTCCAAAAAACGGATTTTGAGCGAAGTGAAAAATCTATTTTTGGGTGAGGTAGCCATGTCGTCCTGATGGACCCCCCCTTCTTTTTATTTTAAAAGGGCCTGTTGACCCCTCCCTATAGTACAGTATCTGTAACACCTCGTATATCGCCACAAGGAATAAAGAGGGCGCTACCGCCTTCATCAGATACACACTGGAAACGGGATAGGAGAGATGCCTTATGAGCGGCTCTCTTCATTCTCGTTTCAGATTCTTGTCACTATTTCCCCTCAAAGCGTTAATACTGTTCGGGGCGAAGATAGCTATTTGACGTGTCAGAATACGTCCTCTGATATTATGCGATATCCCTGTGAGATTATTTAAGGATATTCGCTCCAGGAGTTAAACTTCTGGATACCTTAAGGTAAAATTCTCTGGGAATATCACTGTAGTCAAATATACCTTAGAAAGCTACCTAATAGGAACTTCCATCAGGACGACATGGCTACCTCACCCAAAAATAGATTTCGCTTTGCTCAAAATCCGTTTTATACCTCAACCCTATTTGAACTCTTTTTACCTAAATGAAATCAATTGGATGACGATACAGCTGTACTGTAGAAATGAATCCTACTAAAACTAGATCTAGATATTAATAACCAAAAAATTATTATTTCTATT
>NC_090733.1:90890221-90895221 GCF_036898095.1 Palaemon carinicauda | reverse complement strand
AAATATTCTGTTTTATTTAAAGAGGAAATAATTACAGCTATTGCTAAGACTAAAACCAAACTTCACTGCATCAAAAGGTTCTTCTAAATAGAGAAAATTTCTCTCAGTGGTTGATCTCATCACTCATAAAGTTTACATCATTCTCCCTTGGTGAGCACTGCATAGAACGCGTCAAATATTAGTGAAGGGCTCATGCTCGTGACCAGTGTAATAATTATATAGGTATGATGTAGTTCCTTCAGCTTCAGTGGACACGAATCAACGATGTGCATATGTGGCATAGGAAGAGTAATGATCTATGAAGTAGGGTGAAGCAGAGGACAATGTTCAGAATTGAGTAGAATGGTAATTGCACGCTTTTCTGATCTCTGGTACCGGGTGAGAGACACAACTCAGAGATAATGATGAAAGTAAAAGAAATTACTGAAATTACCATAGAAAATATTCTTATGAGAAATTCATCTTTGAAACTGGTATTCTGAACTGTATACCATTTCAGCAGAGTGAATAAGTATTTAAACGGAATGGTACTTAAATAAATTTTTCCTATGAATTACTAACCCTGCAAATAGATTATATTATATTTACTCTATCTTAGTAGTTTAAGCATAGTATTAATTACTAATCGTAGGTACTACTGAAATGTATGCGTGACCTTCAAATCACTAAACTACTAAAGCCGCTCTGTAAAAACCTCTATTTCTTTTGCTTGTCAGATAGATGGTCCACGGTGCTCTTTAAATGACCGAGATAAAACAACATCACTCCTTGGCATGGATTCCTAAATCCAGAATACTGCAGAAGAGAGAAATTGAAAGAAAAAAGGTAAAAAAATATATATTTATGATACTAGCAGCTTCCCTTCATGAGAATTGAATCCCCTATGTCGGTGGCACGACACTTTATCGTACTTGCTGTTTATAACTTATCTTTTTAAACTAATCCGTTATTCAATTTTGTTTAATATGCCTTTGGCTACGCACTGGTTCTAGGAACTGGTGGATGAGGGTATGGTCGGAGGCGGAGCCTCTATTACCTTAGATCTTGTTATGATCGGTGATATCTATTCCTAGTTATCTACTTTGTTCAATAGTTGCATCTGTTATTATGTATGCTAATGTTCACCATCAATCATGTTCACATGTGAATTTATTATGCTAAGGTATTCCCGAGTTCCAAACCTGTTTTAATTTGATCTGTCTGTATTCGAGAATGTTTTTTGATAAGTTTTCCCAAGACCATGAGTATCTTCCGCATAAAAAAAAAGAAGCGTAATTGCGTAATCTGTAGATTTGTCATCATCGATCTTATTTTTTTCCCATCATTTTTGTCCCCTCGCTGATATACGAATATTTTTATGTTCATCTTTTTTATATATCAAATAATTCTGGTGAGATAGCTAAATTTATTTTGATATGATGATAGATATGTGAAAGCTTGGTTACATATTTCATTGAATTTTATGTGTTGAATAACGAAGGTCATTATTAGTCAAAGGTCATATTATCTTAATTATTTTATAGTTAATACATGAACATAGGAAAAACTTCAAACAGTTGGATGAAAAAATAGGTCAGTGAACAATGAACCTTATAAAAATCCTATTATTATAAAATTTCATAGTATTGTGTAGTAATATGGTATCCAAGAAACAAAGAATTTTTTTAGAGATTATGATATGCTTCCAAGACCTGAACACTATTACATGTTACCTTCAGCTAAAAAGTAAATGAATGAATTAAGTATTTTCATTTACTGTAACAATGAAAAGAGAACGTGGCCGCGGGGGCATATAAAAATTAGAATAGCGCCAACGTTATCCCTGCGTGTCGTAAGAGGCGACTAAAAGGGACGGGACGAAGGGGCTGGAAACCCCCTCTCCTGTAAAAAAATTCCTGCGAGACATCGACAAGGAGATGGAGCTGGGGGGAGAGTGACTGCTCCCCGCACTCTAGTTTTGGGGTGTTTAAATGTGCGTGGATGTAGTACGATAGAGAGTAAAAGATGTGAGATTGGAAGTATGTTTAGAAGTAGAAGGATGGATGTATTGGCCTTGTGTGAGACAAAGATGAAAGGAAAGGGTGAAGTGATGTTTGGTGAAATGTCTGGTAGAGTGTCTGGGATTGAAAGGGGAAGAGCGAGAGAGGGTGTGGCGTTATTGCTGAGTGAATGGATGACAGGTAAAGTAGTGGAATGGAAGGATATATCATATAGGTTAATGTGGGTAAGGGTTAGGTTGGGTAGGGAATGTTGGGCGTTTGTCAGTGCGTATGGGCCAGGTAGTGAGAAAAGTGAAGAAGAGCGGAATGAGTTCTGGAATGATTTAACTACGTTGAAACTTAAATGCTAGAGTGGGCGCTGGAGAAGTAGAAGGTGTCATTGGTAAGTATGGCGTACCAGGTGAAAATGAGAGTGGTGAGAGACTGGTAGACATGTGTGTTGAACAAGAGATGGTAATAAGTGCTAGCTTCTTTAAAAAGAAAGATAAAAATAAGTATACATGGGTAAGAGTGGCAAATGGAAGAGTAGTAGAAAGGGCATTAATGGATTATGTGTTGGTAACTAAAAGAATGTTTGGAAGATTGAAAGACGTGCACGTGTTTAGGGGTATGGCTAACGGTATGTCTGATCATTTTTTGGTGGAAGGAAAATTAGTTGTAGCAAAAGAGTGGGGGAATAGAGTAGGTGGATGTAAAAGGGAGGTAGTGAGGATTGAAGAGCTAATAAAACCGGGGGTAAAAAGTAAATATCAGGAAAGGTTGAAAATGGCATATGATGAGGTGAGAGTAAGAGAAACTGGTAATTTAGAGGAGGAGTGGAAGTTAGTAAAAGAAAATTTTGTTGGGATTGCAAGTGATGTATGTGGCAAGAAGGTTGTTGCAGGCAGCAAGAGGAAGGGCAGTGAATGGTGGAATGAAGGAGTGAAGGTGAAAGTGGAAGAGAAAAAGAGGGCTTTTGAAGAATGGCTGCAGAGTAATAGTATAGAGAAGTATGAAAAATATAGAGAGAAAAAGGTGAAAGTAAAGCGCAAGGTACGTGAGGCAAAGAGAGCAGCTGACCTGAGGTGGGGTCAGGGATTGGGTCAGTCATATGAAGAGAATAAGAAGAAGTTTTGGAAAGAAGTGAAGAGAGTAAGGAAGGCTGGCGCAAGAATTGAAGAGACAGTGAAAGATGGAAATGGAAGGTTGTTAAAAGGAGAGGAGGCAAGGAAAAGGTGGGCGGAATATTTTGAAAGTTTGCTGAATGTTGAGGATTATAGGGAGGCAGATATAATTGCTGTTCCAGGTGTTGAGGTGCTAGTGATGGGAGATGAGAATGAGAGAGAGATAACAATAGATGAAGTGAGGAGAGCACTAGATGAAACGAGAGTAGGAAAAGCATCTGGTATGGACGGTGTGAAAGCTGAGATGTTGAAGGAAGTGGGTGTGACTGTACTTGAATGGTTGGTGAGATTGTTTAATATGTGTTTTGTGTTGTCAATGGTACCAGTAGATTGGGTTTGTGCATGTATTGTACCACTATATAAGGGTAAGGGAGATGTGCATGAATGTTGTAATTCAAGAGGTATTAGTTTGTTGAGTGTAGTTGGAAAAGTGTATGTTAGAATAATGACTAATAGGATTAAAGATAAAACAGAGAATGCAATCTTGGAAGTACAGGGTGGTTTTAGAAGAGGTAGGGGTTGTATGAATCAGATTTTACAGTTAGGCAGATATGCGAGAAATATTTAGCAAAAGGTAAGGAGGTGTATGTTGCGTTTATGGATCTGGAGAAAGCATATGATAGAGTTGATAGGGAAGCAATGTGGAATGTGATGAGGTTATATGGAGTTGGTGAAAGGTTGTTGCAAGCAGTGAAAAGTTTCTACAAAGGTAGTAAAGCATGTGTTAGAATAGGAAATGAAGTGAGTGATTGGTTTCCGGTGAGAGTGGGGCTGAGACAGGGGTGTGTGATGTCGCCGTGGTTGTTTAACTTGTATGTTGATGGAGTGGTGAGAGAGGTGAATGCTCGAGTGCTTGGACGAGGATTAAAACTGGTAGGCAAGAATGACCATGAATGGGAGGTAAATCAGTTGTTGTTTGCGGATGATACTGTACTGGTAGCAGACACAAAAGAGAAGCTTGACCGACTAGTGACAGAATTTGGAAGGGTGTGTGAGAGAAGGAAGTTGAGAGTTAATGTGGGTAAGAGTAAGGTTATGAGATGTACGAGAAGGGAAGGTGGTGCAAGGTTGAATGTCATGTTGAATGGAGAGTTACTTGAGGAGGTGGATCAGTTTAAGTACTTGGGGTCTATTGTTGCAGCAAATGGTGGAGTGGAAGCAGATGTACGTCAGAGAGTGAATGAAGGTTGCAAAGTGTTGGGGGCAGTTAAGGGAGTAGTAAAAAATAGAGGGTTTGGCATGAATGTAAAGAGAGTTCTATATGAGAAAGTGATTGTACCAACTGTGATGTATGGATCGGAGTCGTGGGGAATGAAAGTGATGGAGAGACAGAAATTGAATGTGTTTAAGATGAAGTGTCTAAGGTGTATGGCTGGTGTATCTCGAGTAGATAGGGTTAGGAACGAAGTGGTGAGGGAGAGAACGGGTGTAAGAAATGAGTTAGCGGCTAGAGTAGATATGAATGTGTTGAGGTGGTTTGGCCATGTTGAGAGAATGGAAAATGGTTGTCTGCTAAAGAAGGTGATGAATGCAAGAGTTGATGGGAGAAGTACAAGAGGAAGGCCAAGGTTTGGGTGGATGGATGGTGTGAAGAAAGCTCTGGGTGATAGGAGGATAGATGTGAGAGAGGCAAGAGAGCGTGCTAGAAATAGGAATTAATGGCGAGCGATTGTGACGCAGTTCCAGTAGGCCCTGCTGCTTCCTCCGGTGCCTTAGATGACCGCGGAGGTAGCAGCAGTAGGGGAGTCAGCATTATGAGGCTTCATCTGTGGTGGAAATGTGGGAGGTTGGGCTGTGGCACCCTAGCAGTACCAGCTGAACTCGGTTGAGTCCCTGA
>NC_090733.1:90872721-90875221 GCF_036898095.1 Palaemon carinicauda | reverse complement strand
TATAAAATACCTTTTCTTCACAAACATTCATGTAAAAACATTAAGTGTCTGATAAAACTGTCCCTGACAATCAGAATAAGCAGCGGTGTATTGATCAAAATATAAAACATGACTATATAACATAAATAGAACATCAGATGTACAGTCATGTTCAGAATAAAGTTTGATAGAATGAAGGAATGGAAGCAAGATGTTATCACTTCAAAGATTTTTATTTTGCATTAGTGAAAATGGAGGACAGGTGAAAGGGATTAAATAGATAATAATTCGTGTTCTTCTGAATTATGAGAGTAAATGTTCCAAATAATAGCTTATTTATAATCCATTTTGGATGTCTCATTATAACCATCTTTAAAATGTGTTGGTGACGTTATGCCAGTGGAAGAATTGATAAGGATTTCTTCAAACTAATTCTCCTATACAGTAACATTAGTAATATTTTGGTAAATATTTTTGAAGAAAACAACGAAATATTTCTTAAGTTGTTACTTTCATCATCCTACACATACATAATTTTTAACTTAGCTTGCCTAAAATATCACTACGTTACCTTCGTTATTTCGTCACAAAAATCTCGCAATATTTTTGTTTTTCCCTTTAGTTTTTGATACTATAAGTCCTGGCTTATACTTATGCCTTAATTTATTGAGTTTCTGACATATCATTCAGTGATCTATAACAGTTAAGGGTTTAAAAATTTAAAGGCCGTTCATGAACTGCAGAAGCAAGGAACATGACAATGCCCTAGCTAGAAGGACAATGCCTTAGAGGCTGACCATATATACATGCACCTCACCACCCAAACTAAGACCAGAGAGCGCCAGGCAACGGCAGCTGAGCACTCAGTAGGTAGATTCTAGGTTCCCCCAAATAGCCCAACCTTAGCTCATAAGGATGGCGAGGTAACAGACACTACAAGAAACTATCGATCTTGAGCTAAATCATTAAATACATGGAAAGTGGATGTTGGTTCATAGGTCCCCTTTACCTGTTGAAGATCGTCAAGTTGATTATCATTTTCAATTAGAATATAAAGACAATAATTCTCAGAATTTAATTAAGTCAGCCGGTGGAAGAGAAATAAATGTTATATGATTAGCAGCTTAGTACTGACATCTCCTAAAAGGAAACATTTCTTTTATATTTGTAGACTGAAAATGTAAATTCAAATAATTTCCTTTTCCTCCAGAAGAATCTTCAACTTTATAATGTTTTCGTATACCTAAAATGTCTGAAATATAGTATTATTGTTCTTTGCGACTAATAGTAAGATAGTTTTCTTTTATCTTGAGTTTCTGTAAATTTCGAGCATAATTCCAATAAATATTTTTTCATGAAATGCAAACCCATATATTTATGGTGTGCTTTATCATATGCTTTTTTACATAACATTATAATTCTAATAAAAAAGAATATGTCACAAAAAATCAGTTTATCTTGACAATAAAACATAATCAGACCTCAATACCAAATCCCAAGGAAGTGTAAAAGTAGCAGTATAAACGGTCATAGTTCACCATGACAGCTGCAGCAAATAGACTGCATAGTTTATGGGACACCAATTCAAGTCAGCGCTGCCAAAAGGAACATCCAATAATTCATGTTCTTTACGTGATAAACCCACAGTTGGGATCGTGTAAGAAGATTAATTCTCACAGTTATGAACACTTAACCGAATATTCAAATCACTCTGATAACCAAAAAAAAAAAATCAATATTTAACAATCAAGAAGAAAATTATTAATAATTGACAACCAAGATGAAAATTATTAAAAGATGATAATCAAGAAAAAATGTTAAGAGATGACATTTAAAGTTTTTGGAATATTCCTGAGCTTATTTTCTGTTCTAAATAAAAAAGGTTACTTCTCTAAATCTTTGTCACTCCTACTTTAAAAAAATAATCGGTAATTGCCCTTAACCAATCAGCTTGATGTACGACAATCAAATTCTTAATTAATCTATACATTATAAAGACTTCTCATAGGAAACTATACCTTTTTTATTTCCCTGCAGAAAATTTCACAAGAAAATAATTTTCTGATTGAGATTATCAACTTTATTTAAATTTGTAGCAAATTTTCTTTTTGTTATGTTGAAATCATATTGAATATTTATTTCACCGTATATGGAAGATTATTCGAAAAATATTTTTCGAATACAATTGTTCGAAGACTGGATATTCTGAAGTGAAATAGTACGAAATGATAGCTGTTGCAGAGAAAGGCGTAGGAACTAGCAACGATGCTAATCACTAATTATTCGAAACTTTTTTTTTTCTTTCTTTTTCGGAAAGTGTTTCGTTAGAAGTCAGATTTTAAGAAGTTTTTCAGATAACAGATTATACCGAGAGTGAAAAGAGAAATATATGTTTTACTTACATTGGATTTTTATTTGTGAAGGACAAGGAAATACAAAACACTATCTATTCGAAAGGCCAAAATTTCGCAAGAAACTATAATTGTGGCTCAATTATAATAGATGATAAAGTGACCATTTC
>NC_090733.1:90862721-90867721 GCF_036898095.1 Palaemon carinicauda | reverse complement strand
TGAATGTGTTTGAGATGAAGTGTTTAAGGAGTATGGCTGGTGTATCTCGAGTAGATAGGGTTAGGAACGAAGTGGTGAGGGTGAGAACGGGTGTAAGAAATGAGTTAGCAGCTAGAGTGGATATGAATGTGTTGAGGTGGTTTGGCCATGTTGAGAGAATGGAAAATGGCTGTCTGCTAAAGAAGGTGATGAATGCAAGAGTTGATGGGAGAAGTACAAGAGGAAGGCCAAGGTTTGGGTGGATGGATGGTGTGAAAAAAGCTCTGGGTGATAGGAGGATAGATGTGAGAGAGGCAAGAGAGCGTGCTAGAAATAGGAATGAATGGCGAGCGATTGTGACGCAGTTCCGGTAGGCCCTGCTGCTTCCTCCGGTGCCTTAGATGACCGCGGAGGTAGCAGCAGTAGGGGACTCAGCAGTATGAAGCTTCATCTGTGGTGGAAATGTGGGAGGTTGGGCTGTGGCACCCTAGCAGTACCAGCTGAACTCGGCTGAGTCCCTGGTTAGGCTGGAGGAACGTAGAGAGTAGAGGTCCCCTTTATTGTTTTGTTTCTTGTTGATGTCGGCTACCCCCAAAAATTGGGGGAAGTGCCTTTGGTATATGTATGGATGTATATATATATATATATATATATATATATATATATATATATATATATATATATATATATATATATATATATATATATATATATATATATATATATATGTATATATACATCACAGCGCTGGCAAGCGCGACCGAGGAACAAGCAAAAATGCTGCCAGTGCTGTTATATACGATTACGTAAACCAGAAATACCGGGTTTTCAGAAAAGTGCTTTCCGGACATAGTATAAGCTTGAAACTCTAGGATTTAGTTCTATTCAATTTAACTAGACGATCCTAAAAGTTTTAAGTCCCTATCTTATAAGGTTCGTGAAATATGACGTCAGAAATATGCAAAAAAATAGCAAAAATGACGTCAACTTTCAGGTGTTTGATATAGAGTCATTGATAGACGCTTTTTAGCAAAGTTTCAACTCTATAATCTTAGCTTCTGAATGAGCTAGATAGCTGTTCGACCTCAGGTTTTGTAGATTATGTTTTAAATTGTGTATTAGGCTATGTGGGAATGTTTTGCGGTAATCACGAAGGCTGTAGTCACGTACTTAACTTTCAAAAGGCATCAAACTGACATCTTTAAGCGAACTTTCAACGTTTATTTCTCAGCTTCTGAATAATAAGTTATAGACATGTTTGACCTCACATTTTGAAGATATGAATATAAATTAGTTAATCAATACGCTTGCGTAAAAAAAGAGTGAAATTTTACCCAAAAACCGATAAATCGGTTGGAACTTTTGACCGGGGAAACGTCTGTCTATATCCGAACATAACTTGACATCAAAACGTTTACCCGATTGAGCGGTTTAAAGAATTGATATAAAAATTTTAACCGGGTGTCGCCGGTCGCTTGCTTTTGACATTACCCATAGTCATAAAACAAAAAAATTCTGGGTAACGTAACTACAACTATAACGTTAAATAATAAAATAGCATACACGCCAACCTTTGATCACAGCGCTGGCAAGCGCGACCGGGGAACAAGCAAAAATGCTGCCAGTGCTTTAATCAAAGGTTGGCCTGTATGCTATTTTATTATTTAACGTTATAGTTGTAGGTACGTTACCCAGAATTTTTTTGTTTTATGACTATGGGTAATGTCAAAAGCAAGCGACCGGCGACACCCGGTTAAAATTTTTATATCAATTCTTTAAACCGCTCAATCGGGTAAACGTTTTGTTGTCAAGTTATGTTCGGATATAGACAGACGTTTCCCCGGTCAAAAGTTCCAACCGATTTATCAGTTTTTGGGTAATATATATATATATATATATATATATATATATATATATATATATATATATATATATATATATATATATATATATATATATATACATGTACACATATATATATATATATATATATATATATATATATATATATATATATATATATATATATATATATATATATATATATATATATATATATATATATATATATATATATATATATATATATATATATATATATATATATATATATATATATATATATATATATATGTACACATAAGTATTCAAATACCTTATACCTTGGGATCAGAGACCTATGGGGAAATCAACTCAAAGACAATAGCTTCTGGCCGGCCGGGGGATGAACCTTGTTCCAGGAAACTAGTAATAGAGTGACACAGCATTTAACCACTAAGAGGGATAAAAGTGGATGACAATTCACCTGTTCAGGGATTATGTACTTCTAATTAATATCAACCAATCTCCACATAGCAAGTTGGTAGGTTTGTACTTATCGTCGATTGATTATAATACAAATTTTACACCATTTCATTATTCAAGACTAAATAATAATGGTTTGATCTAGTCTAGGGACCAATATTGTTCTGGGCATACATGATTTCTTCTCATTCAATTCACTATGAATTATGTATCAACGTCTAAATTGATGATGATAAAAGATGTGATATAGGCCAGGAAAAATATGACTATATATATATATATATATATATATATATATATATATATATGTATGTATGTATATATATATATATATATATATATATATATATATATACATATATATATATATATATATATATATATATATATATATATATATATATATATATACATATATATTTATATATATACATATATATACATTGTATATAAACATATATATATATATATATATATATATATATATATATATATATATATATATATATACATATATATATATATATATATATATATATATATATACATATATATATATATATATATATATATATATATATAGATATATATATATATATATATATATATATATATATATATATATATATATATATATATATATATATATATATATGTATATATATATATATATATATATATATATATATATATATATATATATATATCTATATATATATATATATATATATATATGCCTGTGAACATAACTTTATTCATTTCATAATAATCCTATATAATTCGTAATAGGTAATCGAAGTTTCACTTTAAATATATACCGAGTATGGATTTTATTTTGTACTACAGAACTGAATAATTTTGGTTGATATTGTAAAAAAAAACTGATAAATATTTTCCAAATGTCACATTTGTTTAACTAAGCTGATAGTTGTTATTTTCAAAGATGTGTTAATTCATTACTAGTACTATGAAAATAGTTTCTTTCAAGCTCCTTTACATGACGTTTCTAATATCGTTTCCATTTTCGAAGACGAAGAAAAACCTAAAAGAAAGAGACCGAGAAATGCCTGAATATCTACCCTACTTAAGCCAAGAGGCGAAGAGCCACAGCCTTCCCCTTTAAATGCTCTCAGTGATATTTCGTAATGGAACTGCCATTCATGTCATAAGTATTCTTATGTCGTTCTATCTATTCTATTCAGAAAATAGAAGACACGAGAATGGCATGAGAGTAGTGTGATGGCGCCGAGTAAGGGTGTGAACTCAAAGGCAGGTTGGAAACGACTGAGTTATATTATTGTGGAACACTCTCCTTATATACAAAACCTCAAGGCAACAGGACATAACAAGTTCACAAGACAGACAATATTACAGAGGAAAAACCAGACATGAATTTTCATGTTCGTTTTAGTGCGAGGGAAGAGCGAAGATACAAGCATAATATATACAAAAGGAATTATGTACAATTGTGTGAAACACGGTTGGTACATGGCTCCCCCCCTAAAAATGACATACTGTACATGTTAAATAGGGCGCCCTGATCTAGAGAGGCGAACTGTAGGCGGGTCATCTGGCAGAAGATAAGCAGGTTTTAGAAGATCAATGGAGACCCAGTCTTCTTTGCCCCGAATGTTTAGTAGGAATGCTTTCGGACTGCGTCGGATCACAAGGAAAGTGCCCGTGTAAGGGGGCGTTAGTGGTGGCTTGCTGGTGTCGCTGCGCAGGAAGACGTGCGTTGCAGAGTGCAAGTCCGTCGGTATGTGATGCTTCGCTGGGGGCTTGTAAGTCTGGCGGCACGGAGTAAATTTTCCCACGACGTGACGTATGCGCTGGAGATCGTCGGAGGACGTTGTAGAAGGAAAAAATTCGGCAGGGACGACCAACGGGTCGCCATACACCATTTCAGCTGCCAAGACGTCGAGAGCGTCTTTAGGAGTGGTCCTTAGTCCAAGGAGGACCCAGGGAAGCTGAGTAAACCAGTTGCAATCCTTGCAGCGGGACATCAAAGCTGCTTTGAGGGTGCGAAGAAAACGTTCAACCATTCCATTGGCAGCGGGGTTGTAGGCCGTTGTCTGATTTAGGGTGATGCCCAGGAGATTCACTAATGACATCCACAATTGAGAGGTGAAAGTGGTTCCCCTGTCATAAGTCATATGCTCAGGGATACCGAATCTTGAAATCCATCCAGAGAGTAAGGCAGATGTACATGAGGTGGACGTTGCAGTTTCCATGGGAATGGCTTCAGGCCAACGAGTGGAGCGGTTGATGACGGTAAACAGGTAAAGATGTCCTTGTGATGTGGGTAGGGGGCCTACAACGTCGATGTGAATGCGTGCGAAACGACGCTGAGGTTGAGGAAAGGTGCCCACTCCTGAATCCGTGTGTCAATGTACTTTGGAAGTTTGGCAAGAAGTACAGGCGCGGACCCAATCCTTAGCATCCTTAGAAATGCCGTGCCAAATGAACTTTGCCTTCAACAGCTGTGCAGTAGAACGGTACGAGGGATGTGAAAGGCCGTGGATGAAATCAAACACCTGTCGGCGCATGGGAGCAGGAATCCAAGGTCGCGGTCTACCAGTACTGACGTCACAGAGGAGGGTGGTGTTGGAGTCTTCGAAGGGAAAATCTTCCCAACGGAGGGACGTGCAGGATGTCCTACAAGCTTGATACTCTGGATCCTGTAGTTGGGCTTCAGCCAGGGCATTGTAATCCAATCC
>NC_090733.1:90840221-90857721 GCF_036898095.1 Palaemon carinicauda | reverse complement strand
ACAGTACACACACACACACACACACACACACACACACACATATATATATATATATATATATATATATATATATATATATATATATATATATATATATATATATATATATATATACGGATTTTGAGCGAAGCGAAAAATCTATTTTTGGGTGAGATGGCCATGTCGTCCTGATGGAAGTTCCTATAGGGTAGCTTCCTAGGGTATATTACAACTACGGCGATATTCGCAGAGAATTTACCTTAAGGTACCAGAATTCTAACTCCTGGAGCGAGTATCCCTCGTGAAAGGGATATCGCGACATATCAGAGGACGTATTCTAGACACGTCACATGGCAATCTACATCCTGGACAGAGATTTCGTCTCGTATGAGGTGATTGACGAGATACGAATTCGGGAAAGAAAAAGAGGGGCCGCTCCCAAGGCTCCCTATCTCCCGATTCGTAAGCGTTCCTGGCGCCAACCCTGGCGCCATCTGTATTCCTTGTAGCGTACACGAGGTGCTACAGATACTGTATGTAGGGAGGGGTCCTACAGCCCTTTCTTAGAAAGGCAAGGGCGGGTCCATCAGGACGACATGGCCATCTCACCCAAAAATAGATTTTTCGCTTCGCTCAAAATCCGTTTTTTGGGCTCAAGCCATGTCGTCCTGATGGAAGTGTACCAGAGCATTACTGTATCTGTGGATTTTCAGAACGTGCCGTACTCCCCGGAGGTAATTTTTCCCGGTCGACTAGACCTAGAGACCTAAGATGTTATCGTTATACATCTTTTCAACTAACTATAAACTATGTTAGAGCTTCCTGCCCCCTACAGGGAAGAGTCCTACTAGACTCTGGAAAAGTCTCGAAGAGTACATATATCTATGTATGAATACCAGGCAAGCTAATATAGTGGTCTCGCCCTATATTAAGTAAAGCATAGTTTGTAAAGGACCACTGCGTCAATATGAAATATCGACCAGTTTTCCGCACAATACTTGTATTGGACAAAGGTTTTATATCCGCATAGGAGGAAAACCAATGCAACATAGCTTGCATAAAGGAACAATTCTATTAGAATTATCCCAGATAAGGTACATAGAATGAATGCTCAATTATACCAATAAATTGACACAGGTGAAGGAGACGCAAGGTTCTCAAGAACCAGATTATTGACAGGCAATAAATAGACAGGTTAACCACAATTATATATATATATATATATATATATATATATATATATATATATATATATATATATATATATATATATATATATATATATATATATATAGAAGAGGATAACCCAAAACTTTAAGCATAAGTATGATAGTAAACAGAGCTTGTTTGTCTGAAAGAAAAAACATTAGATGCCTCTTTTAAGATACCGAGGTATCAAAGTCATAAAAGCCTGTATTACAAATCAATGACATTAGAGTTAGAAACGCTCGGCACACATGTCTGCACTTATGCTAGGTTCACCTTCGGAAATGGAACAGTCTGGATGGGCAACACAGTGCCCTCACTTAGTTTGTAGTACAGTATGTAACTACACACTCACCCTGGAATTAATCGTCCCAATTAAGACCACTGTTCCTCGCAGAGTTAAACAGTAGGGTTAACACCGCGACCCACTGCTACCACAGATCTCTTTTAGTTCCTCTACTTGCTTCGCATAGTGGCGAAAGAACACTCTGGAAGACTTCCAGCCAGTGTATGAACGGAGATGTTCAAAATCCATACAATTAAAGAAATTTAAGGATGAGGCAACTTTCCTCGGATCGTGACCTGCGGGTGTATTGTCAGGATCCGCTCTGCGAATAAAATATGTGATTTTCGTTCTGAGTTGATTCAGAGATAAATTTGAGCCTGATGTTTCTCCCCTGAATAGTTGACCACCCTTGAAGTCTGAAGTTCTATGAAGATAGACCTTTAGGCATTCTACTGGACATAGAGATGCATCTTCTTTCAGAGGGCAGATTCTCCAGGGACCCCACCTGTTGGTGGGTAACTCATTCTTGGCGAGAAACGTAGGATCCGGAAACAGGTTCAGTTCTTCCCCATCCAGGAACTGAACACGACCTGCCTCTCTCGAGAGGCTACAATCTCACTAACCCTGGCCCCGGACGCGAGTGCAAAATAGGAAAATAACTTTTTGTGTCAAATCCTTTAACGCACACTCTTCATTGCTCAACAGAGAAGCGAAATGAAGAACTTGTCTAAAGACCATGAAATGGGCTTTGGAGGTGCTGAAGGTCTGAGCCTAGCACAGGCTTTCGGGACTTTATTAAAGATCTCGTTACCTAGGTCGACCTGGAAGGCATATAGAATGGGTCTTGTCAAAGCAGACTTACACGCTGAAATCGTGTTCGCTGCCAACCCTTGACCATGGAGGTGGGGGAAAAAAGATAAGCAGAAGTCTGTCAAGATCTCCTGCGGAATCTTCGCCTTGACAAAAGGCCACCCATTTTCTCCAAGATGACTCATATTGCCTTCTAGTAGATTTGCACTTATATTCCTCAAGGAAGTCTATACTGGCTTTCGAAATCCCGAAACGCTTTCTCACCGCTAAGGAGAGAAAATCATGAGCTGCAGGGTCTGGGTTTTCTGTAATGAAGCGCAGACAGTTGACTTCTGGACTCGCTGGGTCAGAACTGGATCTGGTAGTGGTACAAACTTCAGCTACAGTTCCAATGCCAGGAGGAACCACACGCTGTTCGGCCACTTGTGGGCCACTATTGCCGCTACCCTTTGAAGGATCTCAGTTTGTTGAGGACCCTCAACAGAAGGTTGTGAGGAGGGAACAGATAAATCTTGGACCATCTGTTCCAGTCGATGGACATCGCGTCCACTGCTTCCACTAAGGGGTCCTCGTACGGGGCACGTACAGGGGCAACTTCTTGTTGTCTTTCGTCGCAAAAAGGTCTATCTGCAGTTCTGGGACTGATTCAGAATGAAGGAGAATGATCCTGCGTCTAAGGACCATTCCGACTCTATGGGTGTGAACATGGATAGAGCGTCCGCTGTCACATTGCGGACTCCTTGAAGGTGAACTGCCGACAGGTACCACTTCTTCTTTTCCGCCAATCGGAAGACGGCCAACATCACCTGGTTGAGAGGTGGTGACCTCGATCCTTGTCGATTCAAGTATCTCACAACTACCTCGCTGTCTATCACCACCTTATGTGGATCGAATGATGCGGGGAGACTTTCTTTAAGGTAAGGAGCACTGCCCTAGCTTCTAGAAAGTTTTATGTGAAAGGTCTTGAATAGCCTGGACCAAGTCCCCTGGACTTTTTTCCGATAAGAGTGACCTCCCCATCCCTCCTTCGAGGCGTCTGAGTGAATCGTCACCGACGGGGGAGGTGGCTGAAGAAGAACCTGACTTCTTTAGATGTCTGGCTTGGGACCAAGGCCTGAGAAGAGTACTTAGCCGAAGCGGCTGGTCTTCTCAGATCTCTTCACGCGTTTGATGCATAACTTCTCCAAACTCCGATTGCATCCTTTAGCTGTGCTCTTAGCACTGGGTCTGTCACCGAAGCAAACTGGAGAGAGCGCAGTACTCTCTCCTGCTCGTGTCTTGATATCCTTTCGGAATCTTGAAGTTTCTTGACAGAGCCCGCTATCTCCTTCCTTTTCTTCGCCGGGGTGGAGAAACGGTGTGACAAAAGGTCCCAGTGGATTCCCAGCCACTGGAACTTTTGAGATGGAGAAATTCGAGACTTTTTCTGTTGATCTTGAAGCCTAGGTACTCTAGGAACTGGATCACTTGACTGGAAGCTTGCAAGCATTCTGTCTCGGATGCTGCCCACACCAACCAGTCGTCCAGGTAGGCTACTACCTGAATTCCCTTTAGGCGAAATTGTTTGAGAGCTACGCTCGCAAGCTTCGTAAAAATCCTTGGGGCTATGTTTAGCCCGAATGGCATGGCTCCGAAGGCGTATAGTCTTCGTTGTAGCCTGAACCCTAGGTAGGGGGAGAGTCGATGGCTAATTGGAATGTGCCAGTAGGCGTCTGACAAGTCTATAGAGACGGAATATGCCCTCTTGGGCAGTAAGGTCCTTATGTATTGCAGTGTTAGCATTTTGAATTTGCAATTCACTATGAACTTGTTAAGTGGCGACAAGTCCAGAATGACTCTGAGCTTTTCCGAGTCTTTCTTGGGAACACAAAACAGCCTCCCTTAGAAATTGATGGGCTTCACCCTTTTTCTCCAACAGTTCTTGAACGTACTCCTCCATAACGGGGGTGGAGTGTTGGAAAAACCGAAGGCACGGGGGTGGAGTGCTGTACCAGCTCCCGCCCAGTCTATTCTTGAGTAGGCTGTGGGCCCAGGGATCGAAGGTCCACCGATCCCGAAATTTCAGAAGTCTCCCTCCTACCGGTATCACCTCACTTGGACTGCCGTCCTGAGGTCTTGCCTTCCTGACCACGACCACCCCTGAATCCCCTTCCCCTTGAGGGGCGTCTAGACGAGCCTCTGGCTGCTCATCTAGGCTTTGCTCGAAAGGAAGTAGACTGCCCTTTGAACGCTGGGGTGAATGCCGTGGACTGTGTCGACACGGCCTGGGGTACCCACTGAAAGGTGGTCGGGGTTTGTGCCACGATCTGGGGCACTGGGGGCAATGGCAATTGCAGTTGCTGTTGCTGTCTAAGAGGCTTGGCTGGCCGAGACGGTAGCCTAGTCCTCATAGTCTTCCTCTTTGGTTGAGGACCTTCATCCGGGGAAGACTTTCTTTTGATAGCCAGGCCCCACTTCTGGAGAAGGTTTCTATTCTCCAAGGCGGCTTTATCAACAACTTATTTGACCAAGTCGGTAGGGAAAAAGGGTCTTTTCCCCAAATGTTGGAGGAGATTAGTTTCTTTAGCTCGTGCCTCACCGTAGCCGAGGTAAACACGAACTCCCTACAAGCTCTTCTTGCCTTGACGAAGCCATAAAGGTCCTTCGTCACTGTGGCCAGATGAGGCTTGGCCACTACCATGAACATTTCATGGACCTTGGGGTCACTTGCCATCGTCTCGAGAGTAGTCTGAAGAGACATTGAGGCAGTCAGTCTTTCTTTTGTATCGAACTCACTTCGTAAAAGAAAGTCAGACAGCTTAGGGAGGTCCTTGCCGAACTGACGTCCGGCAATATCAGCCTCCAACTTTCCCACTGAGAACGTAAGATGGACGTCCTTCCAGTCTTTGTGGTCCATAGGCAGGGTCAGCGACAAGGGTTTACACTCCTCTAGGGAGGGGCAAGACTTGCCGGCCTCGATTGCTTTTAGTACAGCCAGAAACTCTTTCTGTAAAAAGGGGAAGGCTCTAGCAGGCGAGGACACAAATGAAGGGAGCTTCCTATTCAATGCAGCTACCTTTGAGTTAGAGAAGCCCCTCTCTTTCATCGAGGATGAAAGTAGAGCTTGAGCCTTAGCATGGTCCATCACTATGACCTCCTCAGCCGGACATAACAGTCCGGATATGATGCCTTGCTGGGCCAGAATTCCACCCTCCAGGGGAACTGAGCCCAGCTTATCCGAGATGACGATCTTCCCAGTCGTCATCGGCATGTGCTCAGCATACCTCCATGGGTTAGCATCTGAGCACAAGGGAAGGTCTTTCACATTGAGCTTTTTCTGGGGCCCATGTGATTCTGCAAGGCACTGCATTCGCAGTTCCATTGCAGCCGCCTTCTCCTGATTCTCCTTCTGCATTTGTTGGATCATTCCAACAATAGAAGAGAGGGCCTGTCCCAGCTCTACTGGGAGACCGGCCGATGTAGAGGGGCTTGAACTTCATCCTGGGCTTCTGCCAGGAGGTCTTCCTCCTGACACCCGTCCACATCAGACATCCTGTCATCTAGCTGGATGTCTTGCATCGTGACCGCGACTTCAGCATCCACCTGGATCTGAACTTAGGGGATTTCCTCTTGAGGCTGGGGAAACACTGCATCAGCTGATGCCTTAGGGAAAGGATACGCCCTCATCTTCTCACTTGGAAGATAAGGGCCAGAAGTGTTCTTTTGGAAGCCCCTTACCCAGGTAAGAAGCTTCTTCCTAGCTATTTAAATGTCTCATTAATCAGGTTAGTGCACACAGTACATACCTGAGGGTCCCAATACCGGAGATCATCCTTGGAGACAGCGTATGCTGCGTGTCTCCTACAAAACTCATGTCCGCAGAGGTTCTTGCTGCTGACATTGCAGAAAGCACTTCCCCACTTCGGAGTGTCCTTCTGTAAAGAGAAGAAATTTCCATGAGTATCAAGAGAACTATGTATCACTGGATATGCATAGTATAGCATAACAATTCAGAAAGGAAAGACACACACTTGTGTTTCCCTCACAACCCATTGTTGCAGCCTTCCAGATAATAAAATCAAAATGGTTTATCTCTTCTAGAGTAACCAATGCAAGGTTTCCAGAGGAAACAGGTAGAGCTCACACCTAAGCAATGATTTTGAAATCCTGGATAATAGACAGGGAAGAACTCAGCTTCCTATCTGAGGGCAACAGCAAAGGGATGTGCAAGAAAACACAATAGTGTTAGAAGATACAGTGCTGTACCAAAACCTTCACTATAGTTTTCTTCTTACTGTATATGCTATACAGAAGAATACTAGTACAGTATAGGGGGATGTGTGCCGGCCTGCCTTTGCCGGCCGGCACACACCACAACTAGCTTTGAAGTATACTACTTAACAGCTATAGGGCGGCAGCACTCTGGTTCAAATGCCTGTGCCGGTCGGCAGCAACTGCCGGCCGGTGACAGCCAGTGTTGGCCGGCAATGGCTGCCGGCCAATAACTACACAAGGTAGTACCCAGCTGCCGGCCACACTCTTGGTGACCGGCAGACAAGGTACAAGACCGATGCCAGCCGGCAGCAAAAGAACCAGAAGACTACACCTGCCCGGCTGCCGGCCTCATAGGCCGGCAGCCGGGACAGGTACAGCACTAGAAGAAAAATAGAATGGATGCCGGGATAAGAGTGTACACAACCTCCAAGCCCGGCAACCGAAAGAGTGCATATAAGGAAGGGGAGAAACTAATTCAGGCTTCCTTGACCAATGCCGTCCGGCTCTGCCGGCAGGCATGGATGAGGGACCAAGAGAGGTCCGGGCAGCACTCGAAAACATAAGACCCTTGCCGGCCAGCAGCTCTGCCGGCCGGCAATGGGCTGAGTCAATTCCACATCCCAACCTATACTAGGTCCAGAAGTAGAACGACGTACAGTACAGTAAGACCCCTGCCGGCCAGCTCCGCCGGCCGGCAAGGTACAGTACAGTAATGGCTAGGCCATTACGGAGATAGAGGGGGAAGGGACAAGAGGGTCCTGCCAACCTTGCTTTAGTGACAGATCACCCGCAGCCAAGAAACTTATCTTAGCCTAAGGGAGATCTAAGGGGAAAGGCCAGCAATACTTGCCAGCTTCCAGAGCACCAAAGCAAGGAAGGCGTTGCTACTCCAAAGGGAAGAACTTATCCTCCCCCGAGAACAGCAACAGGACTAGTCTGGTAGATCACAAAAGAAGGAATCATAACTACAGAAACCTTCGGTAGTGACCTAAGGGAGCTAAGCTCCCTTTGTATGTGTTAGGTCAGCGAGAGGGACTCTGCCCCAAGCCAGACAACACAGACTCAGACTAAAAACTCTGTTGTTCTGTCCCTCTTGAACCATAACTACAGGAACATGAAGGTACAGTAACACCCTAGTATAGTTTTATCGAAAATAAATTCGGAAAAAACCACTTAGGGATAAGCCCAAGGCTTAAACAGAGGGAAAGGGATTGCATACCTTCTCCGAAGAAAAGAAAGCAACCGGGGAGTATGATAAAGTATACTAAGGCTCCATAAGCAATTAGCCTAGGCACCAAGAGAATCGATTACCTAATTCACCGAAACTCACACGTACACAATCTTGGAAATATTCCACAGTCTAAAATGTATAAAATATAGCCTAAAGCTTCAATAAAATTTTAATTACACTCGGAAAAACTAAAATCATGCATGAAGTACTAGGACCAAACGACTAGGCTACATGGCCTAGCGTAGGCCAGAATGGCGAATACTTCGCCAAATAATACTAAGCACGAAAGGAAATCCTATGTAAAGCTAAATAGCTAAAATTTATTAAAGCAAAACAACCAGGAATGTCGCTCTGACTAACTAATTTATACCTAGCGAGCGACAGTGTCCAGGACACCTCTGGTAGGCTACGGCTCTTGTATCAAAGATTAATCCTATTAATCACTCAAAATTTTACCAAGAGCCCACATTTATACATAACAGACACTATACTCAACTTATCAGAGGCCAACGAAGACGGAGAAGCCATGAAAAGCCGAATAAATCCAAGATTTGCGAGAAAAACAGGAAAAAACACCGAGTTGTTAAGCTACGCAAAAAGGAATACAGATGGCGCCAGGATTGGCGCCAGGCACGCATACTAATCCGGGGATAGGGAAGCCTTGGGAGCGGCCCCCCTATTTCTTTCCCGAATTCGTATCTCGTCAATCACCTCCTACGAGACGAAATCTCTGTCCAGGATGTAGATTGCCATGTGACGTGTCTAGAATACGTCCTCTGATATGTCGCGATATCCCTTTCACGAGGGATACTCGCTCCAGGAGTTAGAATTTTGGTACCTTAAGGTAAATTCTCTGGGAATATCGCCGTAGTTGTAATATACCCTAGGAAGCTACCCTATAGGAACTTCCATCAGGACGACATGGCTTGAGCCCAAATATATATATATATATATATATATATATATATATATATATATATATATATATGTGTATGTATATATATATATATATATATATATATATATATATATATATATATATATATATATATATATATATGTATGTATATGTATATATATATATATATATATATATATATATATATATATATATATATATATATATATATATATATATATATATATATATATATATATATATATATATATATATATATATATATATATATATATATATATATATATATATATATATATATATATATATATATATATATATATATATATATATATATATATATATATATATATATATATATATATATATATATATAAATATATATATATATATATATATATATATATATATATATATATATATATATATATATATATATATTTATATATAAATATACATATGTATATATACATATATATATATATATATATATATATATATATATATATATATATATATATATATATATATATATATATATATATATATATATATATATATATATATATATATATATATATATGTATATATATATATATATATATATATATATATATATATATATATATATATATATGCATATATATATATATATATATATATATATATATATATATATATATATATATATATATGTATGTATGTGTATGTGTGTGTTTGGGCGTGTATAGGTGTGCGCGTTTATAGAATTATAGAAGATACGACTATATAATTAATTGAAAAACATATATCTAAATGAGATCGTCTATGATGTAGTGAAAAATTAATATTTCACAGACACTCTTTTCCGAGTATCTTCCGCTTTTATTTACCTCTGAAGGGAAATACTATGATCTAAAGATTTTATAAGCCATGTGTGAAATAAATATAAATAAAATATATACAGTATATATATATATATATATATATATATATATATATATATATATATATATATATATATATATATATATATATATATATATATATATATATATATATATATATATATATATATATATATACATATATATGTATTTATATATATAAATATATATATATATATATATATATATATATATATATATATTTATATATACATAAAATTATATATATATATATATATATATATATATATATATATATATGTATATATATATACGTATATATATATGTATATATATACATACATACATATATATATATATATATATATATATATATATATATATATATATATATATATATATATATGAAGTGTTATGATTTTACTAATATTTTACTTGTGCGGTGTAATTAGTGGTGTATGGTGATGTTTAATGTTTAATATTTATGAAATCATCCAGTTAATCAACCATATTTTGGAATCGCATATCAGTTACTAATCACATTTTCATCATACAAAAGTTTAGGTCTATACTATCTCCACAAAATTAAACTACAGATCCCGATAGGGATAAATTTTTTTTACAAACTCTTGCCTTTTATAACGAGGAATAGACAGAAATTGCGAGTTTTGATTCATATAATCATGGATATTTCAAAGCTATTACAGAAAACTAGCATGATTGTTGATTTGGAAGAGACAAATGAAGTTAATGAAAATTCAACGAACTCCCACAAGTCATTAAATCAGTTAGATAGCAAATGATAAAATATAGATTGACTGGTTAATTAATTATCATTCCTCACGAAGCAGTAATTTTCAAAGATTATCATTTCTGAAAAATAATTTACTTGTTCAATTATAGCTTGTAATAAATCAATCACCAGAATACTTTGAAAACTAAAGTATACCTAATGCAAAGCGGGATACACAGAGAAAAATAGTTTTTTGACTGGTTGAATAAAATCCTCTTCAGTTTCAAATACAAAAAATATTCATTAGAGCAATCAAAAAAATCATTCTAATCATTAAAAAGTAATAATAGAATGTATGGAAACAAGATATATGTCTAGGCTACTCTAGATTTTAGAGTTTTCAAATATGCGGCCCCAGAATTTTACAATATGCTCCCATTAGACATCTGAAAGACTGAAGATATTAATGCTTTCAAGAGAAAACTAAAGACTTTCTTTTTCTAAATACTTTGATGCCTGTGAATGCCCTGTAGAGAGTAGGGTCCCCTTACAGTATAGGATAAGAAAAGTAGCTCTTGGAGTAAGTAGTAGTGAGGTGTAATTGTTCTTTTTGGAGTGTCATTTTTTTCGTAAAACTTTTGATTTTACCGATTCTTTTCTGTTTACTGCTATTATGATAACGATCATACCCTTAAAGTATTTAATTTCTTTTCCTGCTCTTAGCATATTAAAAAAAAAGAATATTAAAACATTTCACTTTACACGAAATTTATATCCTTTGATATGTGCAATAACGATAAAGGAGAGTCTCTTTTTATTTACCTTGTTCTGTTTATTATTGTTTATATTTGAAACTTGTAATGTTGAATTATAAAAAAAGGTGAAAACCACAAAGGTTCTTTACTAGAAACTTAGTAAAATGTATTGATAACAATTATGTTACAATTTTGTATTATGCACTACTGCACGTAGATATTCAACTAGGCGAAATTATCATCCAAACAATCGATACGGTTATTGAGACGTATTTCTAGTTTCAGTGTATTATTTCTTTTTAATGTCCTATTTACTATTTGATGATGATGAACCACAGTTATTTTCTTTCCGAATTTTTCGAACAGTTTTTCATTTAGTGTACACTCAGTATTGCTTGAGCTGAGTCGTCATTAACAATTGAAGCTACCTTTGACATGATGAAATGGAGTGAATTAAGAGATGAATGCAACTAAAGAGATCTTAAGAGATAACAAGTTTTTATAAGAGCAGTTCCGAGCAAGAATATCACAAAAAATCAAACAGACTTTTTTTGCGAAGGGCAGGCTTAAAAAGGTACTGTTATCAGTGCCGGTGGAGAGTGAAATATACAAAAAAGGAAACACTCTTACAGTGTACGAGCGTTTGTGAACTATGTGTTGTATAAGACTCACTCCCTAAAAAGGAGGCAGGTCATCTTGCAGGATATACACATGTTTTAGGCAATCAATGGGGACCCAGTCTTCTTTACCACAAATGTAAATAAGAAAGCCTTCGGTGTGTGATGGATCACAAGGAAAAGCCCCACGTAAGGGGCCGCTGATGTTGGCTTATTAGTGTCATTGTGCAGGAAACCGTGCAATGCCTCTTGAAAAGCTGTCTGTATGTGTTGCTTCACTGGGAGATTGTAAGCCTGCCGCCATGGAGTAAATTTTCCCACAACTTGACATAGGCACTGCAGATTGTTGGAGGAGGTTGCAGACGGAAAAAATTCAGCAGTGATGACCAATGGGTTGCCATACACCATTTCAGCTGCCGAGACATCCAGACCATCTTTAGGAGGGGTATATAGTCCCAGGGGGACCAAGGGAAGCCGAGTAACCTAGTTGGAGTCATTGCATCATAACATCACAGCTGTTTTGAGGGTGCCATGGAAACGTTCAACTGCTATGTTGGCTGCATGGTTATTTCCTTTAATTTAAGGGTTGCTTTTGTGATCCTATAGACCAGGGTAACCTTACTCTCTACAGGACCTTCACAGTTATTTTATTCAGCATTTCACACCTCATATTGCTTATTTATTTTCAAATCCTCACTATCGAAGCATTTAGAGAACAAAAAAGTCTCCAGTGTCCTCTTGAAAGCCTTATTAACTATAATACTTCATATGTTTAGTGGGGTTGTAGGTGGTTGTCTGATGTAGGGTGATGCCCAGGATATTTGCTAATGATGTCCACAGTTGAGAGGTGAATGTGGTACCTCTCTCAGTAGTAACATACTTGGGGGATACCAAATTTCACTAAATACCCTGAGAGTAAGGAAGCTGTACATAAGGCGGACGTTGCAATTTCCATGGGGATCACTTCAGGACAACGATTGGAGAGGTCAATGATGATAAACAGGTAATGATGTCCTTGTGATGTGTTAGTGAACCTGTTATATCTACGGGAATGTGTGAAAAATGACGCTGAGGTTGAGGGAAGGTACCCACTCCTGAATCCATGTATCTATGTACTTTTGTAGTTTGGCATGAAGTACAGGTATGGGCCCATTACTTAGCATTCTTAGTAATGCCCTACCAAATGAACTTCATCTTCTGAAGCTGTATGGTAGATCACCACGAGGGATGTGAATAGCCATGAATGAAATCAAACATGCTATCGGCGCATGGGAGCGGGTATCCATGTTCGTGGTCTACCAGCATTAACAGCACAGAGGAGGGTGATGTTGGAGTTATCTAAGGCAATGTCTTCCCAATGGAGGGATGTGCAGGATATCCGACATGTTTGATACTCTAGATCTTTTCATTAGGCTTTTGCCAAGGCATTTTGATCCAGTCTCTAGTGAATGGTGGCCATTGTGTTTCTTGACAGGGCATCGGCAACAGGATTAGTATTCCCGGCAAAGTGTTGAAGGGTGCTATTGTATTCAGACACAGCAGAGAGATGTTGGTGTTGACGGGCGGACCAGGTGTCAGACTGTCATGTGAAAGCGAGCACCAGAAGCATATGGTTTATGTGAATGGCGTACCATTTAGGAGGTGGTGTTAGTGACGGACAGGCAAATGCATCGCCAGCAATTTATAGTTGAAGGTAAAGTATTTGGATCTGGCCTTGGAAAGATTTAACTTAAGGAAGCTAATTGGCGGGGACAGCCGTTGTCCACCTGCTCAAGTACTGCACCAATAACGATGTCACTGGCATCAGTGGAGAAAAGGAAAGGGGCATGTAGCAAAGGAAAACTGAGAGCAGCAGTGGTCCATAGGATATTTTTCGTGTTGCAGAAGCCTACTTCTTGAAGAAGACCCCACTTCAGGTGTTTTTGCTTGCCCTTGATGGAGGCATAGAGAGGGGCAAGAGTGGCAGTATTGGCTGCCATGAATCGATAATAATAGATGATTATGCCTAAATATTTTAGTGCTTTGACGGTCCAGGGCGTGGGAAAGATCTGAACGGCTGCTACCATCTCAGGGAGGGGGTAGACTCCTTCGGGAGTGATGTGGTAACCTAAGAACGATACCTTCTTGTAGCCAAGGGACACTTGTCATACCGGACTACAAGGCTGTTCTGTTGTGGGTGGTCGAGAACAATGTGTAGGTTACGGAGTAGTTTCTCTTTAGAGGAAGAGAGCACTAGTATGTCATCCTGTAACTAATACAGAAGGGGAGGTCCCCTAAGAGGCCATCCATGAGGTATTCAAAAGTATCCCCAGGATTACGAAAGCCAAAACAGGAGTAATTATATGTAACGAAGGGGTTGGTGATGGCACTCTTGGGGATGTCTACTGGGTTCGTGGGTACTTGATAATACCCTTTCAAGATGTCGAGTGTGGGGAAACTTTCACTTGTGCAAGTAGGAGGTAACATCTGTGATGGTTCGGAGGAGTTAGTGATCCGGTTCGCTCTTTATGTAAGGATACCTGTAATCCCCACGAGCCATCTTTCTTTAGGACGATGTGTAAGGGTGAAGAATATGGGCTTAACGCCTTTTGTCAAAGTCCCATTTCTCCCATTTGAGCAAGCGTTTGTTTAGTGGATGCCGAAAGATACGATGTCAGATGCCTGAATCTGGCTAACATGAGGGACCGGTTGTCTTGATATAGGTAGCGTAGGTGTCTGCAGGTGAACTGATGGGGAGAGTGAGGTCAGATGGGCTGGTTGAAGAGGGGTTGATGAGTAGGAGTCTGCCTTGACAAACCATTACTGAGCAACAGCAACAAGGAGGTGGAAATTGTAGAGGAAATCCGTACCGAGTATCATCAATGTAACATTAGCAACGAGAAACTTCTAAAGATATTTGACACTCCCAAATGATAATGCGGGGGTCTCATACCTGTGTTTGTGGAATGCAGATCTGTGGGCAGCTACCAGGCAGATGTCGCCAGACTTGGACTGACCATGTTGTGTCCAGTGTTTACCAAAAATTGGATACCCATACATACATCTTGTAAAAGAAAATATTAGTGATAGGGGAGGCTACACCCCCCCCCCCACCAGCCGATGGCCTAATTACAGGTTTTTTTGGGGGGGGCCACTAACAACCGTTTGTACACTTCTTTACAGCAGCCGTGAATCGTGAGTGGTAGTAACATAACTGCAGCTGATGGGCATCAGTAAGTAGCTGGAGAGTTCGTTGGTTGCAGCATGAGTGAGGGGTTGTATATGTGGGTTTTGGGGACCTTTTTTGCTGCTCAGGCACGCCAAGAGGTTGGCATCTGAGTTTTACTGCATTCTGTCCTACTGCATTCACGTCAGCTTCGGTCGATGTTGAATAGTTATCCTCTTCACCGGGAGAGAAGGCATTGATGAAACTCTTGAAGTTGGTGAACTGGCTGTTCATAATCACGTTGACTTTGGTCATTAGGTCCTTCATGGGTAAAATATAAACATCAGGTATGGCAGTGAGTACAAGGTTGGGTAGATGTATTGCTCAAAGGGCATACAGCAAGTTCACCTCTCGAGGAGACCCGTTTTGAGAAGGTTGCAGGAGAGCAATACTGGTAATTTTCCTGAGGGCAAGAGAAATCTTTTTGTCCGCAAACGGTTCTTGAGACAGCTGAAAAACCTTAGGTATATGGGTAGGTGATGATACCGAGTACTGGTCCATAAGGTATGTTTTGAGGGCGTCGTACTCTATTAGCATGTACCCTTAGTTGCAAGGCCAATCTAGGATTCCGCCTTGAGTGTCCCTGTGGATCGCCATGAGATCATAGTTTGCTATGATGCTTGAGCCAGATCACATCCTTGATGGGAAACTGATCCTCGGGCCACTGAAAACAATTGAATGCTTTTATACTGGGGAAGGGCAGTAGTTCCCTGCATGCAGTATGCAGATAAGAGTCATGTTCAGAGGGCTTCATCATTAAATAGTGACAAAGAACAGTAAGGGTGAATGAGGGAGGGAGCTGGTCCTCTGGCAGTCACAAATTGTAGGAGGTTGCGGTTAGGTTATATCAGAGAGACGAGATGAATGCAACTAACTTCATTCCAACAGATAACGAGTTTATATACAAACAGTTACGAGCAAGAATGTCACAAAAATTACCACAGTCTAATGCATGGAAGGTTAGGCTTTAACAGGTTCTATTATTAGTGCCAGGAAAGAAAGATATATAAACAATTGGAAATGCCGTTAAAATGTACTAGTGTATGAAACAAGTGTGGTATAATTCACAGTACTTACTTTTACTTTGAGGGATGCTTTTGTTGCCCTATACTGCAAAGAAACCCCACTCTTATCAGGGCCTTCACAGTTATTTTATCGTATGCATTTTTTTTTTTTTTTGCATCAACCGCCTAACTATTACATCAGCTCGATATCCTGCATAATTGTGCATTCAAGAAATAGAGGTCACTTCATTGTCAATTGTAATTGAACCACAATTATAGTTTCTTGTGAAATTTTGTCATATTCAATAAATCTTGTTTTGTATTTCCTTGTATTTCACAAGAAAAAAAAAATCCCCAGTACGTCACGTGAAGGACATCTTTGTCCTACCACATTCTGTCTCTCCCCATTAATGTCAGATTCGGTCGATGTTGAATAGTTGTCCTCTTCATCAGGAGTGGAGGCATTGATGGAACTCTTGAAGGTGATGAAGTGGCTGCCCATAAGGACGTTGGCTTTGGTCATCAGGTCCTTCATGGGGAAAATGTGGACATCATGTAAGGAATAGTATAGTTTTTCGTATTGAAAGGGTAAAAGGTAGATTCATCTCTTAAAGAGAGCCGTTTGCAGTATGTTGCAGGTTATTTCCCTGCGGGCAACCCAAGCCTTTTGATTCCCCCAACAGTTGTTAAGAGTGCTGAAAAAGCTTGGCTATATGTGTGGAGGGGGGGGGGGGCTGATGATGGCAAGTACTGCTACATGTAGTATGTTCTGAGGGTGTTATATGCTATTGAGATGTTTCCTTGGTTAAAAGGCCAGTCTGAGATTTCACGGAGAGTGTTCTCAGGGATCGCCATGAAGAGAGTCTCCTTTGATGCTGGAGCAAGTCGTACCCTTGATGTGAAACTGAAACTTGGTGCGCTTAAATAAAGTAAAGGCATCTGTACTGGTGAAAGGTGGTTGTCTCATGTATGTGGTGTGCAGAGAAGAGTCATAGTCAGAGGGCGGCATCATTGAACAGTAAAGCACCGCAGTGAGGGGGAAGGCGGGTGGGAACTGGTCCTCCGGCGGTCACCAATTGTACGAGGTTGCTGTTAGGTTATAAGGGAAAGATGACATGAATGCAAAGAACCTTATTTCAACAGATAACGAGTTTACAAAAAAGTAGTTCCAAACAAGAATATGACAAAAACTCACACAGACTAATGCATGCAAGGGTAGGCTTATAAAGGTTCTGTTACTAGTGCCTGTGGAAAATGAGTTATAAAAGAAAGGAAATACAGTTAAAGTGTACGAGTGTGTGGAACACGTGCGGTACACATTACGGCACTTATTTTCACTTAAAGGGCTGTTTTTGTTGTCCCATACTGCAGGGAAATCCTACCCTTAACAGGACCTTCATTGTCATTTCATCGTATCCGTGTGCATTCCAAGGCATTCACCATTTTACTGTTCAGTAATTCTTTTCCATCTTTTTTTTTTTTTTTTTTTTTTTTTTTTTTTTTTTTTTTTTTTTTTTTTTTTTTTTGCATCTACCACCTAACTTTCACTTCAGCAGGATATCCTGCATAATTGTGCTCTAGAAAAATAGATGTCACTTCATCGTCAATTATAAT
>NC_090733.1:90820221-90822721 GCF_036898095.1 Palaemon carinicauda | reverse complement strand
CTGCTTACCTCAGAATGAGATTTTATTTGGGTTAAATAGAACTTCAGTTTATGCTGAAACCCAGGCAGGGATATTATTGCAGGGTAATACAGACCAACTCCTTCAAGATCTTCCTTATTTACCATATAAAGTTAGTAGTGGTAATATGGCTACAGTTCCAGAGTTCAATATTGATATGAATATTAACAGTTGTCTTTTATCTGACCTTACCATTGAAGAAAGTTTACTCCCTACAGAATTTTCCATATTGGACGAGAAGGGAAACCTTATAGAATCTCAGCTTGAAAAAGCATTAAACCATGTTTTGGAGGAGAATTGTTCCAGGTACACGAACATGAGTAACGGAGGCCCAGAAGCTGAAGATTCAGAGCTTAATAACAAGCTAGTAAAGTATGCCCTTGATAATATGGTAAGAGATGGTGATGGTAGGATTGTAGTCCCTCTTTTGTGGAATTTTAAGGTGGCTCATCTATTGGGTACAAATTATGAGTTGGCTTTAATGGTGTTAAAATCTAATTTGAAGAAACTTCAAAAAGACGAAAATAAATTATCCCTTATGGACAAAGTATTTAAAGACCAGTTAAAGAGTGGAATAATTCAGAGAATTGACAATCTTCCCCAGTTCCTAGAAGAACACCCAAGTCACAGTTTCCTTCCCCACATGGGTGTATTTAAATTGAACAGGGAAACTACTAAATGTAGAGTTGTGTACCTCTCTAATCTTTGCCAAAAGAGTAAGGGTGGGGGACTAACAATTAGTCACAACCAAGCCATTTTTCCAGGCCCTACTTTAAATCAAAAGATTGTAGCAGCATTATTGCATCTGAGGTTTGGATTTAATTTGCTGTGTTTCGATATTTGTCAGGCCTTTAATAATTTATCTTTAAACGACGTGGACAGTAACAGGTTACTTTGTTTATGGTTCCGTGATGTAGAAAAGAAAGACTATACTATTGTAGCTTTTAAGAATGTTAGGCTAAGTTTTGGATTAAGATGTAGTCCAGCACTGCTAATGTTAGCTTTGTATAAGATTTTGATCCTCGATATTGATGATGAAAGTAAGTCTCTGGTCGAACTCAAAAAACTGATATATCAGTTGAGTTATATGGACAACTGTGCCATTGCTTTTGATTCTTCTGCTGAACTTGAATGGGCCTATAAACAGGTTAAAGGTATTTTTGAACCCTACCATTTTAGGTTACAACAGTTCATAACAAATGATTCTAATTTGCAAGAAATCATAGATTCAGAGAATGAGGTTAAGACTGATAGGAACGTAAAGTTGCTTGGTTTAGTGTGGGATCGGGAAAAGGACTGTTTATCCACCAAGCCCATAAATCTTGACATTAAGGCCAATACCAAGAGGGAAGTTTTACGTACTATTGCGTCGCAGTATGATCTTTATAATTTTAATGGCCCTTTACTTAATAGAAGCAGGCTCTTCTTACACAGATTACAATGTGATCAACACTTGAGTTGGGATCAAGCACTGGATAAAGAACGTTCGAGAGAATGGCAAAATATTGCTAAGCAAGCAAATGCTGCTCCTGTCATCAAAGTTCCTAGGTTTGCGGGAAGCAGAGATGACACTTACAAGCTGATAGCTTATTCTGACAGTAGCAAATGTATATTTGGAGTAGTGATATACATACAGTGTATTTCCACAGGTAAGCTAAGTTTTGCTTTTGCAAAAAATCGTATGGTAGGAAAAAACCTTCAATCTAAAAGTATGCCTTCCCTTGAACTACAAAGTATTGCCTTAGCAGTGGAATGTCTCTTAGATTTATACAAAGAATTATCGGGTCCCTCTTGCATTAAACCTATTAAGATTCAGGAATTAAGGGTTTATTCAGATAGCCTTGTAGCTTTATCTTGGATATATTCGCACACTCACAATCTTGATAAACTACAGAAATGTTCTGTGTTTGTGAAAAACAGGTTACACGAGATTAGTGAACTGTGCTTAAAACACCCAGTTATATTTTCGTTTGTATCTGGAGAAGAAAATCCCGGGGATTGTATTACACGTTGTCTCTCTTATAAATCACTCATGAAAACTAACTACCTTACAGGTCCAGACCTTGTAAATGCTCCAAGAATGGAACATAGTAAGGATACTTTGGAGTTTGTGGTACCAGATCCCAAAATGGATATTCAGATACCAGTAAACAGTTTGGGTGCCTACATTAGTAGTAAGGATATAGAAATTGAACATTTTCAGATGACTTCAAGAGTTTCTAGCTTTCATAGATTAATTTTGATTTATCGCAATGTTTTATTGTTTGTCAATAAGCTGAAAATTAAGGTGATGGCTAGGGATCCTGACAAATTTAACCATTTAAAGGCTTTTCGCAGTGATCATAATTTTTTTGCAGAGGCTAGTAGATTGTTGCTGTCCAGGGACCAGGGATGTTATTTTGCTGAAGAACTTGAATATTTTAACTCTAGTGAACGTTTACTTAAGGACGTGCCAAGAATAGTTGGACAACTTAATATTTAT
>NC_090733.1:90801374-90806374 GCF_036898095.1 Palaemon carinicauda | reverse complement strand
GGGACAGAACAACAGAGTTTTTAGTCTGAGTCCGTGTTGTTTGGCTTGGGGCAGAGTCTCCCTCGCTGACCTAACACTTACAAAGGGAGCTGAGCTCCCTTAGGTCACTGTCGAAGGTTTCTGTAGTTATGATTCCTTCTTGTGTGATCGACCAGACTAAGTCCTGTTGCTGTTCTCGGGGAGGATAAATCTTCCCTTGGGAGTTGCAACGCCTTCCTTGCTTTGGTGCTCTGGAAGCTGGCAGGTATTATACTACTGCGCTGGCCCTTTCCCTTAGATCTCCCTTAGGCTAAGACAGAGTTCTTGGCTGCGGGTGATCTGTCACTAAAGCAAGGTTGGCAGGACCCTCTTGTCCCTTCCCCCTCTATCTCCGTAATGGCCTAGCCATTACTGTACTGTACCTTGCCGGCCGGCAGAGCTGGCCGGCAGGGGTATTACTGTACCATATGTCATTCTACTTCTGGACCTAGTATAGGTTGGGATATGGATTGACTAAGCCCATTGCCGGCCGGCAGAGACGCTGGACGGCAAGGGTCTTATGTTTTCGAGTGCTGCCCGGACCTCTCTTGGTCCCTCATCCATGCCTGCCGGCAGAGCCGGACGGCATTGGTCAAGGAAGCCTGAATTAAGTTTCTCCCCTTCCTTATATGCACTCTTTCGGTTGCCGGCTTGGGGGGTTGTGTACACTCTTATCCCGGCATCCATTCTATTTTCTTCTAGTGCTGTACCTGTCCCGGCAGCCGGCCTATGAGGCCGGCTGCCGGCCTATGAGGCCGGCAGCCGGGCAGGGGTAGTCTTCTGGTTCTTTTGCTGCCGGCTGGCATCGGTCTTGTACCTTTGCCGGCCGGCTTATGTCAGTCCTTGTCTGCCGGTCACCAAGAGTGTGGCCGGCAGCTGGGTACTACCTTGTGTAGTTGCTGGCCGGCAATCATTGCCGGCCAACACTGGCTGTTGCTGGCCGGCAGCTGCTGCCCGCCGGCACAGGCATTTGAACCAGAGGGCTGCCGCCCTATAGCTGTTAAGTAGTATACTTTAAAGCTAATTGTGGTGTGTGCCGGCCGGCAAAGGCAGGCCGGCACACATCCTCCTATACTGTACTAGTATTCTTCTGTATAGCATATACAGTAAGAAGAAAACTATAGTAAAAGTTTAGGTACAGCACTGTATCTTCTAACACTATTGTGTTTTCTTACACAGCCCTTTGCTGTTGCCCTCAGACAGGAAGCAGAGTTCTTCCCCGTCTATTATCCAGGATTTTTAAAAATCATTGCCTAGGTGTGAGCTCCACCTGTTTCCTCTGGAAACCTTGCATTGGTTACTCTAGTAGAGATAAACCATTTTTGATTTTATTATCCGGAAGGCTGCAACAATGGGTTGTGAGGGAAACACAAGTGTGTGTCTTTCATTTATGAATTGTTATGCTATAATATGCATATCCAGTGATACATAGTTCACTTGATACTCATGGAAATTTCTTCTCTTTACAGGAGGACCCTCCGAAGTGCGGAAATGTTTTCTGCAATGTCCGCAGCAAGAACCTCTGCGGACATGAGTGTTGTAGGAGACACGCAGCATGCGCTGTCTCCAAGGATGATCTCCAGTATTGGGACCCTCAGGTATGTACTGTATGCACTAACCTGATTACTGAGGCTTTTGATTCCCCTAGAACGGCGGAATCAAGGGATATAGCTAGGGAAAAGCTTCGTACTTGGGTAAGGGGCTTCAAGAAGAACACCTCTGGCCCTTATCTTCCAAGTGAGAAGATGAGGGCGTATCTTTTTCCCCAGGCATCAGCTGAGGCAGTGATTCCCCAGCCTCAAGAGGAGATCCTTCAAGATCAAGTCCAGGTGGACGAGGAAGTCGCAGATGCGATGCAAGACATCCAGTTGTGTGACAGGATGTCTGACCTGGACGATCGTTTGGAAGAAGACCTCCTGGCAGAAGGTCAGGATCAAGTTCAAACCCCGGATGTCGTAGAGGATGAGGTCGACGAGGTGTCGGCTACTCCGGTTCAGATGCCGGAGCCTATCCCCTCAACATCGGCTGGCCTCCCAGTAGAACTGGGACAGGCCCTCTCTTCGATTGTTGGAATGATCCAACAAATGCAGAAGGAGAATCAGGAGAAGGCGGCTGCAATGGAACTGCGTATGCAGTCCCTGGCAGAATCACATGGGCCCCGGAAAAGGCTCAATGTGAAAGACCTTCCCATATGCTCAGATGCTAACCCATGGAGGTATGCTGAGCACATGCCGATGACGACTGGAAAGATCGTCATTTCGGATAAGCTGGGTTCAGTTCCCCTAGAGGAGGTAGAATTCTGGCCCAGCAAGGCATCATATCCGGACTGCTATGTCCGGCTGAGAAAAGAACCAGCTTCAAGGGAGGAGACAGAGCCGAAGGAGGTCATTGTTATGGACCACGCTAAGGCTCAAGCCCTACTTTCATCCTCGATGAAAGAGAGGGGCTTCTCGAATTCGAAGGTAGCTGCATTGAGCAAGAAGCTCCCTTCGTTTGTGTCCTCTCCTGATAGAGCCTTCCCCTTTTTACAGAAAGGGTTTGCGGCTGTCCTAAAGGCAGTCGAGGCCGGCAAGCCTTGCCCCTCCCTGGAGGAGTGTAAACCCTTGTCGCTGGCTCTACCTATGGACCACAAAGACTGGAAGGATGTCCATCTAACATTCTCAGTGGGAAAGTTGGAGGCTGATATTGCCGGACGGCAATTCGGCGAGGACCTCCCCAAGCTGTCCGAATCTCTTTTACGAAGAGAGTTCGAGACAAAAGAAAGACTGGCTGCCTCAATGTCTCATCAGACTACTCTCGAGACGATGGCAAGTGACCCCAAGGTCCATGAAATGTTCATGGTAGTGGCTAAGTCTCACTTAGCCACAGTGACGAAGGACCTTTATAACTTCGTCAAGGCAAGGAGAGCTTGCAGGGAGTTCGTGTTCACCCGGGGCTTCGGTGAGACACGAGCCAAGGAAGTTAATCTCCTCCAACATTTGGGGAAAAGACCTTTTCCCTACCGATGTGGTCAAAGAGGTTGTTGATAAGGCCGCCGTGGAGAATAGAAATCTTCTCCAGAAGTGGGGCCTGGCTATCAAAAGAAAATCTTCCCCGGATGAGGGTCCCTCAACCAAAGAGGAAGAATATGAAGACTAGGCTACCATCTCGGCCAGCCAAGCCTTATAGACAGCAACAGCAACTGCAATTGCCTTTGCCTCCAGTGCCCCAGATGGTGGCACAAACCCCGACTGCCTTTCAGTGGGTACCCCAGGCGGTGCCAAGTCAGTCAACCACATTCGCCCCAACGTTCGAAGGACAGTCCTTCTTCCTTTCGTGCAAAACCTAGAGGAGCAGCCAGAGGCTCGTCTAGGCGCCCCTCAAGGGGAAGGGGATTCAGAGGTGGTCGTGGTCAGGGAGGCAAGACCTCAGGACGGCAGTCCAAGTGAAATGATACCGGTAGGAGGGAGACTGATGAAATTTTGGGATCGCTGGACCTTCGATCCCTGGGCCCAAAGCCTACTCAAGAATGGACTGGGTTGGAGCTGGTACAGCACTCCACCCCCATGCCTTCGGTTTTTCCAACACTCCACCCCCCATTTTGGAGGAGTACGTTCAAGAACTGTTGGAGAAAAATGTGATCCGAAAGGTGAAGTCCATCAAATTCCAAGGGAGGCTGTTTTGTGTTCCCAAGAAAGACTCGGAAAAGCTCAGAGTCATTCTGGACTTGTCACCACTCAACAAGTTCATAGTGAATTGCAAATTCAAGATACTAACACTGCAACACATAAGGACCTTACTGCCCAAGAGGGCATACTCAGTCTCTATAGACTTGTCAGACGCCTATTGGCACATTCCAATCAGCCGTCGACTCTCCCCCTACCTAGGGTTCAGGCTACAACGAAAACTGTACGCCTTCAGAGCCATGCCATTCGGGCTAAACATAGCCCCAAGGATTTTCACGAAGCTTGCGAGCGCAGCTCTCAAACAATTACGCCTAAAGGGAATTCAGGTAGTAGCCTACCTGGACGACTGGCTGGTGTGGGCAGCATCCGAGACCGAATGCTTGCAAGCTTCCAGTCAGGTGATCCAGTTCCTAGAGTACCTAGGCTTCAAGATCAACAAGAAAAAGTCTCGACTTTCTCCATCCCAAAAGTTCCAGTGGCTGGGAATCCACTGGGACCTTTTGTCACACAGTTTCTCCATCCCAATGAAGAAAAGGAAGGAGATAGCGGGCTCTGTCAAGAGACTTCTAGATTCCGAAAGGATATCAAGACGCGAACAGGAGAGGGTACTAGGCTCTCTCCAGTTTGCTTCAGTGACAGACCCAGTGCTAAGAGCACAGCTAAAGGATGCAACCGGAGTTTGGAGAAGGTATGCATCAAACGCGCGAAGAGACCTGAGAAGACCAGTGCCGCCTCGGCTACGTACTCTTCTCAGACCTTGGTCCCAAGCCAGACATCTAAAGAAGTCTGTTCTTCTTCAGCCACCTCCCCCGTCGTTGACGATTCACTCAGACGCCTCAAAGGAGGGATGGGGAGGTCACTCTCATCGGAAAAAAGTCCAGGGGACTTGGTCCAAGCTATTCAGGACCTTTCATATAAACTTTCTAGAAGCTATGGCAGTGCTCCTTACCTTAAAGAAAGTCTCCCCGCGTCACTCGATCCACATAAGATTGGTGACAGACAGCGAGGTGGTTGTGAGATGCTTGAATCGACAAGGGTCGAGGTCACCACCTCTCAACCAAGTGATGTTAGCCATTTTCCGATTGGCGGAAAAGAAGAAGTGGTACCTGTCGGCAGTTCACCTTCAAGGAGTCCGCAATGTGACAGCGGACGCTCTATCCAGGTTCACACCGATAGAGTCGGAATGGTCCTTAGACGCAGGATCATTTTCCTTCATTCTGAATCAAGTCCCAGAACTGCAAATAGACCTCTTTGCGACGAAAGACAACAAGAAGTTGCCCCTGTACGTGTCCCCGTACGAGGACCCCTTAGCGGAAG
>NC_090733.1:90771374-90796374 GCF_036898095.1 Palaemon carinicauda | reverse complement strand
CTGCCCGGACCTCTCTTGGTCCCTTATCCATGCCTGCCGGCAGAGCCGGACGGCATTGGTCAAGGAAGCCTGAATTAAGTTTCTCCCCTTCCTTATATGCACTCTTTCGGTTGCCGGGCTTGGGGGGTTGTGTACACTCTTATCCCGGCATCCATTCTATTTTCTTCTAGTGCTGTACCTGTCCCGGCTGCCGGCCTATGAGGCCGGCAGCCGGGCAGGTGTAGTCTTCTGGTTCTTTTGCTGCCGGCTGGCATCGGTCTTGTACCTTTGCCGGCCGGCTTATGTCAGTCCTTGTCTGCCGGTCACCAAGAGTGTGGCCGGCAGCTGGGTACTACCTTGTGTAGTTGCTGGCCGGCAATCATTGCCGGCCAACACTGGCTGTTGCTGGCCGGCAGCTGCTGCCGCCGGCACAGGCATTTGAACCAGAGGGCTGCCGCCCTATAGCTGTTAAGTAGTATACTTTAAAGCTAATTGTGGTGTGTGCCGGCCGGCAAAGGCAGGCCGGCACACATCCTCCTATACTGTACTAGTATTCTTCTGTATAGCATATACAGTAAGAAGAAAACTATAGTAAAAGTTTAGGTACAGCACTGTATCTTCTAACACTATTGTGTTTTCTTGCACGGCCCTTTGCTGTTGCCTTCAGACAAGAACCAGAGTTCTTCCCTGTCTATTATCCCGGATTTTAAAATCATTGCCTAGGTGTGAGCTCCACCTGTTTCCTCTGGAAACTTTGCATTGGTTACTCTAGTAGAGATAAACCATTTTGATTTTATTATCTGGAAGGCTGCAGCAATGGGTTGTGAGGGAAACACAAGTGTGTGTCTTTAATTTCTGAATTGTTATGCTATACTATGCATATCCAGTGATACATAGTTCACTTGATACTCATGGAAATTTCTTCTCTTTACAGAAGGACACTCCGAAGTAGGGAAGTGCTTTCTGCAATGTCAGCAGCAAGAACCTCTGCGGACATGAGTTTTGTAGGAGACACGCAGCATACGCTGTCTCCAAGGATGATCTCCGGTATTGGGACCCTCAGGTATGTACTGTGTGCACTAACCTGATTAATGAGACATTTAAATAGCTAGGAAGAAGCTTCGTACCTGGGTAAGGGGCTTCCAAAAGTACACTTCTGGCCCTTATCTTCCAAGTGAGAATATGAGGGAGTATCTTTTCCCTAAGGCATCAGCTGATGCAGTGATTCCCCAGCCTCAAGAGGAGATCCCCTAAGTTCAGATCCAGGTGGATGCTGAAGTCGCGGTCGCGATGCAAGACATCCAGCTAAATGACAGGATATCTGATGTGGACGGGTGTCAGGAGGAAGACCTCCTTGCAGAAGCCCAGGATGAAGTTCAAGCCCCTCTACATCGGCCGGTCTCCCAGTAGAGCTGGGACAGGCCCTCTCTTCTATTGTTGGAATGATCCAACAAATGCAGAAGGAGAATCAGGAGAGGCGGCTGCAATGGAACTGCGAATGCAGTGCCTTGCAGGATCACATGGGCCACAGAAAAGCTCAATGTGAAAGACCTTCCTTTGTGCTCGGATGCTAACCCATGGAGGTATGCTGAGCACATGTCGATGACGACTGGAAAGATCGTCATCTCGGATATGCTGGGCTCAGTTCCCCTGGAGGGTGGAATTCTGGCCCAGCAAGGCACCATATCCAGACTGTTATGTCCGGCTGAGGAAGGAACCAGCTTCAAAGGAGGAGGCAGAGCCGAAGGAGGTCATAGTGATGACCATGCTAAGGCTCAAGCTCTACTTTCATCTTCGATGAAAGAGAGGGGCTTCTCTAACTCAAAGGTAGCTGCATTGAATAGGAAGCTCCCTTCCTTTGTGTCCTCGCCTACTAGAGCCTTCCCCCTTTTACAGAAAGGGTTTCTGGCTGTACTAAAAGCAATCAAGGCCGGCAAGTCTTGCCCCTCCCTAGAGGAGTGTAAACCCTTGTCGCTGGCCCTGCCTATGGACCACAAAGATTGGAAGGACGTCCATCTTACGTTCTAAGTGGGAAAGTTGGAGGCTGATATTGACGGACGTCAGTTCGGCAAGGACCTCCCTAAGCTGTCTGACTTTCTTTTGCGAAGTGAGTTCGATACAAAAGAAAGACTGACTGCCTCAATGTCTCTTCAGACTACTCTCGAGACGATGGCAAGTGACCCCAAGGTCCATGAAATGTTCATGGTAGTGGCCAAGCCTCATCTGGCCACAGTGACGAAGGACCTTTATGGCTTCGTCAAGGCAAGGAGAGCTTGTAGGGAGTTCGTGTTTACCTCGGCTACAGTGAGGCACGAGCTAAAGAAACAAATCTCCTCCAACATTTGGGGAAAAGACCTTTTTCCCTACCGACTTGGTCAAAGAGGTTTTTGATAAAGCCACCTTGGAGAGTAGAAACCTTCTCCAGAAGTGGGACCTGGCTATCAAAAGAAAGTCTTCCCCGGATGAGGGTCCTCAACCAAAGAGGAAGACTATGAGGACTGGGCTACCGTCTCGGCCAGCCAAGCCTCTTAGACAGCAACTGCAATTGCCATTGCCCCCAGTGCCCCAGATCGTGGCACAAACCCCGACCACCTTTCAGTGGGTACCCCAGGCCGTGTCGACACAGTCCACGGCATTCACCCCAGCGTTCGAAGGGCAGTCTACTTTCTTCCGAGCAAAGCCTAGAGGAGCAGCCAGAGGCTCGTCTAGACGCCCCTCAAGGGGAAGGGGATTCAGGGGTGGTCGTGGTCAGGAAGGCAAGACCTCAGGACGGCAGTCCAAGTGAGGTGATACCGGTAGGACGGAGACTTCTGAAATTTCGGGATCGGTGGACCTTCGATCCCTGGGCCCACAGCCTACTCAAGAATGGATTGGGCGGGAGCTGGTACAGCACTCCACCCCCGTACCTTCGGTTTTTCCAACACTCCACCCCCGTTATGGAGGAGTACGTTCAAGAACGGTTGGAGAAAAAGGGTGAAGCCCATCAATTTCTAAGGGAGGCTGTTTTGTGTTCCCAAGAAAGACTCGGAAAAGCTCAGAGTCATTCTGGACTTGTCGCCACTTAACAAGTTCATAGTGAATTGCAAATTCAAAATGCTAACACTGCAACACATAAGGACCTTACTGCCCGAGAGGGCATATTCCGTCTCTATAGACTTGTCAGATGCCTACTGGCACATTCCAATTAGCCATCGACTCTCCCCCTACCTAGGGTTCAGGCTACAGCGAAGACTATACGTCTTCGGAGCCATGCCATTCGGGCTAAACATAGCCCCAAGGATTTTTACGAAGCTTGCGAGCGTAGCTCTCAAACAATTTCGCCTAAAGGGAATTCAGGTAGTAGCCTACCTGGACGACTGGTTGGTGTGGGCAGCATCCGAGACAGAATGCTTGCAAGCTTCCAGTCAGTGATCCAGTTCCTAGAGTACCTAGGCTTCAAGATCAACAGAAAAAGTCTCGACTTTCTCCATCTCAAAAGTTCCAGTGGCTAAGATCCACTGGGACCTTTTGTCACACCGTTTCTCCACCCCAGCGAAGAAAAGGAAGGAGATAGCGGGTTCTGTCAAGAGACTTCAAGATTCCGAAAGGATATCAAGACACGAGCAGGAGAGAGTACTGCGCTCTCTCCAGTTTGCTTCGGTGACAGACCCAGTGCTAAGAGCACAGCTAAAGGATGCAATCGGAGTTTGGAGAAGTTATGCATCAAACGCGTGAAGAGATCTGAGAAGACCAGCCGCTTCGGCTAAGTACTCTTCTCAGGCCTTGGTCCCAAGCCAGACCTCTAAAGAAGTCAGGTTCTTCTTCAGCCACCTCCCCCGTCGGTGACGATTCACTCAGACGCCTCAAAGGAGGGATGGGGAGGTCACTCTCATCGGAAAAAAGTCCAGGGGACTTGGTCCAGGCTATTCAAGACCTTTCTCATAAAACTTTCTAGAAGCTAGGGCAGTGCTCCTTACCTTAAAGAAAGTCTCCCCGCGTCATTCGTTCCACATAAAGTGGTAATAGACAGCGAGGTAGTTGTAAGATACTTGAATCGACAAGGATCGAGGTCACCACCTCTCAACCAGGTGATGTTGGCCGTCTTCCGATTGGCGGAAAAAAAGAAGTGGTACCTGTCGGCAGTTCACCTTCAAGGAGTCCGCAATGTGACAGCGGACGCTCTATCCAGGTTCACACCGATAGAGTCGGAATGGTCCTTAGACGCAGGATCATTCTCCTTCATTCTGAATCAGTCCCAGAACTGCAGATAGACCTCTTTGCGACGAAAGACAACAAGAAGTTGCCCCTGTACGTGCCCCGTACGAGGACCCCTTAGCGGAAGCAGTGGACGCGATGTCCCTCGACTGGAACAGATGGTCCAAGATTTATCTGTTCCCTCCTCACAACCTTCTGTTGAGGGTCCTCAACAAACTGAGATCCTTCAAAGGGTAGCGGCAATAGTGGCCCACAATTGGCCGAACAGCGTGTAGTTCCTCCTGGCATTGGAACTGTAGCTGAAGTTTGTACCACTACCAGATCCAGTTCTGACCCAGCGAGTCCAGAAGTCAACTGTCTGCGCTTCATTACAGAAAACCCGGACCCTGCAGTTCATGATTTTCTCGCCCTAGCGGTGAGAAAGCGTTTCGGGATTTCGAAAGCCAGTATAGACTTCATTGAGGAATATAAATGCAAATCTACTAGAAGGCAATATGAGTCATCTTGGAGAAAATGGGTGGCCTTTTGTCAAGGCGAAGATTCCGCAGGAGATCTTGACAGACTTCTGCTTATCTTTTTTCCCCACCTCCATGGTCAAGGGTTGGCAGCGAACACGATTTCAGCGTGTAAGTCTGCTTTGACAAGACCCATTCTATATGCCTTCCAGGTCGACCTAGGTAACGAGATCTTTAATAAAGTCCCGAAAGCATGTGCTAGGCTCAGACCTTCAGCACCTCCAAAGCCCATTTCATGGTCTTTAGACAAGTTCTTCATTTCGCTTCTCTGTTGAGCAATGAAGAATGTGCATTAAAGGATTTGACACAAAAAGTTATTTTCCTAATTTGCACTCGCGTCCGGGGCCAGGGTTAGTGAGATTGTAGCCTCTCGAGAGAGGCAGGTCGTGTTCAGTTCCTGGATGGGGAAGAACTGAACCTGTTTCCGGATCCTACGTTTCTCGCCAAGAATGAGTTACCCACCAACAGGTGGGGTCCCTGGAGAATCTGCCCTCTGAAAGAAGATGCATCTCTATGTCCAGTAGAATGCCTAAAGGTCTATCTTCATAGAACTTCAGACTTCAAGGGTGGTCAACTATTCAGGGGAGAAACATCAGGCTCACATTTATCTCTGAATCAACTCAGAGCGAAAATCACATATTTTATTCGCAGAGCGGATCCTGACAATACACCCGCAGGTCACGATCCGAGGAAAGTTGCCTCATTCTTAAATTTCTTTAATTGCATGGATTTTGAACATCTCCGTTCATGCACTGGCTGGAAGTCTTCCAGAGTGTTCTTTCGCCACTATGCGAAGCAAGTAGAGGAACTAAAAGAGATCTGTGGTAGCAGTGGGTCGCGGTGTTAACCCTACTGTTTAACTCTGCGAGGAACAGTGGTCTTAATTGGGACGATTAATTCCAGGGTGAGTGTGTAGTTACATACTGTACTACAAACTAAGTGAGGGCACTGTGTTGCCCATCCAGACTGTTCCATTTCCGAAGGTGAACCTAGCATAAGTGCAGACATGTGTGCCGAGCGTTTCTAACGCTAATGTCATTGATTTGTAATACAGGCTTTTATGACTTTGATACCTCGGTATCTTAAAAGGGGCATCTAATGTTTTTCTTTCAGACAAACAAGCCCTGTTTACTATCATACTTATGCTTAAAGTTTTGGGTTATCCTCTTCTTATATATATATGTATATATATATATATATATATATATATAATTGTGGTTAACCTGTCTATTTATTGCCTGTCAATAATCTGGTTCTTGAGAACCTTGCGTCTCCTTCACCTGTGTCAATTTACTGGTATAATTGAGCATTCATTCTATGTACCTTATCTGGGATAATTCTAATAGAATTGTTCCTTTATGCAAGCTATGTTGCATTGGTTTTCCTCCTATGCGGATATAAAACCTTTGTCCAATACAAGTATTGTGCGGAAAACTGGTCGATATTTCATAATGACGCAGTGGTCCTTTACAAACTATGCTTTACTTAATATAGGGCGAGACCACTATATTAGCTTGCCTGGTATTCGTACATAGATATATGTACTCTTCGAGACTTTTCCAGAGTCTAGTAGGACTCTTCCCTGTAGGGGGCAGGAAGCTCTAACATAGTTTATAGTTAGTTGAAAAGATGTATAACGGTAACATCTTAGGTCTCTAGGTCTAGTCGACCGGGAAAAAATTACCTCCGGGGAGTACGGCACGTTCTGAGAATCCACAGATACAGTAATGCTCTGGTACACTTCCATCAGGACGACATGGCTTGAGCCCAAAAAACGGATTTTGAGCGAAGCGAAAAATCTATTTTTGGGTGAGATGGCCATGTCGTCCTGATGGACCCGCCCTTGCCTTTCTAAGAAAGGGCTGTAGGACCCCTCCCTACATACAGTATCTGTAGCACCTCGTGTACACTACAAGGAATACAGATGGCGCCAGGATTGGCGCCAGGCACGCATACGAATCGGGGGATAGGGAAGCCTTGGGAGCGGCTCCCCTTTTTTCTTTCCCGAATTTGTATCTCGTCAATCTCCCTCCTACGAGACGAAATCTCTGTTCAGGTCGTAGATTGCCATGTGACGTGTCTAGAATACGTCCTCTGATATGTCGCGATATCCCTTTCACGAGGGATACTCGCTCCAGGAGTTAGAATTCTGGTACCTTAAGGTAAATTCTCTGGGAATATCGCCGTAGTTGTAATATACCCTAGGAAGCTACCCTATAGGAACTTCCATCAGGACGACATGGCCATCTCACCCAAAAATAGATTTTTCGCTTCGCTCAAAATCCGTTATATATATATATACAGTATATATATATATATATATATATATATCTATATATATATATATATATATATTTATATATGTATATATATATATATATATATGTTATATCCCATAATCTACTTCCCTGAAAATTTTTAAGCCATATATAACAATTTTTCGGGGTAACATTTGCGTTTGAGAAAACTGGACATACATTCAGTAATCGCTGAATATTGGCATGTCAGTAACATGTAATCCTGGGCTAAACGGCAAGTGTATGAGCACGTGACTGTATTCGTACTCATGTGTGTGTATATGGTTAAGCTTTATATTAATTGGAGAGATAATTTAGACCCTGCTAGTAAATGGTATCTTTCTAGGGTACCTGGGTGTCGTTTTCCCTTTTCTTTAAGGCATTACGTTAACTTGGTATTATAATATCTCTGTAATTATTTTAAAAATTTTGCCTTATATGTACCATTACCTGAGGGTTATAGCAAATTTCAAAATTCCAGAAAATATAGTCTTTCTTAACATATTCATAAATGGTTTATAAGTGAATACGATAAATGAAAACTACACTTTTTATTTTGTGTTTCATCAATGTTCAATATGAAATCATAAATGAAAATATATTTCTAATTGCAGAATATCTTATGCACTTGTGGTAGAATTCTTCAATGAATGTGTCTAACTTTTATAACACTGAACAGATAAATATATAACACAACATGATAAAATGTCAAACATACAACTTCAGAAAGCGATAATCAATAACTGGTTTTTAAATTTTCTGTAAATTAATGGTTATATCTAAATATTCTAAAAAATTATTTACATATACAGTATAAGTAGTCTTTACAACTCGACTTAATATCCGTCAATTAGCAATTTGTGATTAGTTAATGAAAAAAAAAATATCGATGAAAAACCAGATTAAATCTTACTTTTTTTAGGATGTCACTGCAAACATGAAAAAACTAATTAGATAATTTCTAGTTATATGAATAACTTGCTTCCTCGATAACTGTTGAATGCATTCCTTATAGAGTTGAATATTTCAAAGTAAATCGAATTAAACGGAAGCACATTACTATATGTTAACTAATAATAACTAGAAATCCATTCTATTCAATAAAATAATTGCACTCTTATAACGAGAAATGTTCCCAGATTAAATAAATACGCCGTTTTTAGAGGCTTACAAAGATATATAGTTCCTCTCAAAGCAGCATTATATCACTAAAGTACTGTACTTGTGTGCTTTGTACTTATGCCTGAGCCTCCAACGGAGTTGAAATGATCCCCCGGAGGGTGATTGCTGTTAGATGAAAAGGAAGATTCACGAGGGAGTAGTTCCATCTTATTGATTTATGTTTTACAGAGTCTGAGCTCTGTCAGGTATACTGTACACCGATTTTTCTTTATTATAAAATGTTTCTACATAAAAGAGAAGTGATTTTTTGGGGCGTAAGGATTTGTGGGAGTTACTATGCAGATGATTTGGTGATTATTGCTGTAAATGAGGAAGTGATGCAGAGAACGATGGTAGAGTGGCAAGAAACTTGGAAAGGGGTGGGTTGAGGGTAAATGTTCATAGGACTGAAGCTATGGTGAGCAGTAAGGAAGGTAGGGAAAGGATAGTCATAAACGAAAGTAGAGGAACAGTTACAAAACAGGTAAAACAATTTAGATACTTGAGATCTACTATAAATTAGTAGGGAGGATGTGAGGGTGAAGTTCAGGTGGAGTGAGGTAGCAGGAGTGGTATGTGATAAGAAAATGCCAATCAAGGTATTTGTCAAAATTTATAGCAAAGTAATAATACCAGGTTTAAGATAGAAAGAGAAAGCAATGTTTGAGACCAGAAATGAGAATGCTAAGGTGAATTATAGGACTATCACTGTTTGAAAGATTAGAAAATGATTATACATACATACATATATATATATATATATACATATATATGTATATATATATATATATATATATGTATATATATATATATACATACATATATATATGTATATATATATATATATATATTTATATATATATATATATATATACATACATATATATATGTATATATATATATATATATATACATACATATATATATGTATATATATATATATATATATATAATTATATATATATATATGTGTGTGTGTGTGTGTGTGTATAAAATGTAGTTTCAGGACTTATTAATAGAGAAACCTTATAATTGAATTTCTATCCTCAAATAATATAATCTTTACTCAAGGGACACGAAGACTAATCAAATCATCAGATCACAACAATTTCCGGTAGAATATATGATTTTTGTAAAATAATCTTTTATGTTTCCACATCCTTGAAACATATCAGTTTTTTATAGCTTTTAGAAGATTTGGTGCTATTTAAACAGTCTCTCTCTCTCTCTCTCTCTCTCTCTCTCTCTCTCTCTCTCTCTCTTTAAGGATTTTGCACCTGCAATCCCTAGAGAACGAATCTCACAAAGTTTCCCCAAGTGTCTCTGGTTGCCAGAAGGGTTCACAGGAAAGATACCACAAAATATGACAAGTTGCATCTCCTCTAGCTGACCTTCTTAGCTCCCAAGTTCTTTCATAACTCTGCTCAAGGATTCTTGAAAACCCAGTATTTAGGCAATAAGCCTTGCATCCCTTCTAAACAATACGAGTTCAAGCTTTTTTACTTAAGTCATTTAAGCAGTGCAATATCTCATGTATATTTCTTTCAATCACTACAGTGGTAATCTTATGTTTACGCGACTTTCTTAAATTAACACCTACTCTCTTAATGAATATTCTCGTGGAATATTTTGTCTCTTTTGATATAATTTAAGCATTTTCTTTTTATATTAGCTTATTGTTTCTAAATGTTCCTGAAAATATTTCAGATATAATGTTCACCTAATGTTTATTCCATCCTTCAATATCCTTAAAAAAAGAATTACAATTTCTCCAATTAAAAAGAGGGAATTCATTACACAATAAAAAATATGTTTCATGTAATATTTGTCTTTAATTATGGATTTCTTTCATTGCGTTTTTAGTGCATCTATTTATTCGAAATATATTATTTGCTTTCCTCTTTATATTCAACTAAACAAATAGCTCAAAGCGTTGTAAACTCAGGCACACTAATCTATCTTATTTCTCTTCTTGCTTTGTTAAAAAATTTTATGGTTAATATAGATGTTTTTCCTGGATTCCTTTCCTCACGGGGCTATTTTGGAGCCCCTTTGCTTATATTATTCTGCTTTTTCAACAAGGGCTGTAGCTTAGCAATTAATAATAATAATAATAATAATAATAATAATAATAATAATAATAATAATAATAATATTATTTTTATTAGTAAAATATATTCTCTTAATTGTCAGGTATTTTCATTTTCACAAAATAGTACAATTTCTTCATGTATCATCACAAAATGCTACAAATTCACTAATCAAAAATGAAAACGGACTTTTCATTCTTGTTGTTGATATATTTCAATAATCCATATTACTGAATTTTTACGGGAATAATTTACATGTTTTACTCTGCAAATGACTTTCCTTGATGCAGCTTATTTTACCAGTCATTTCGTCATTCTTTAGTATTTCCTTCTCATAATTCTTTCTCTAAAACTTTTTCCTCTAATAAATATACAAAAAGTAAGAAATACCATTACAACGTACGAGCGTGTGTGACACATGCACACCCCCCCCTCTCCTTAAAGAAGAAACGCGTACTGTAGGCAGGTCATCAGGCAGGAGATATGCAGGTTTTAGGCGATCAATGGACACCCAGTAATTTTACCGCGCATGTTGAGAAGGAATGCTTTCAGAGTACGATGGATTACGAGAAAGGGGCCCACGTAAGGGGTCTTTAACGGTGGCTTACTAATGTCGTTGTGCAGGAAAACATGTGTAGATGATTGCAGAACTATCCGTATGTGTTGCTTAGCTAAAGGCTTGTAACGTAGGCGCTGGAGATTCTCGAAGGAGGTTGCAGACGGAAAAAATTCGGCACGGATGACTAATTTATCGCCCATTAACCATTTCAGCTGCTGAGACCTACAGGGTGTCTTTAAGAGTGGTCATTAGTCTCAGAGGTACCCAGTGAAGCTGAGTAAACCAGTTGGAGTCCTTGAAGTTGGACATCAAAGCTGCTTTTTCAAGGTACATTGAAAATTTTTATCCATACCGTTGGCAGCAGGGTTGTATGCAGTTGTCTGATGAAGGGTGATACCCAGGAGATTTGTTAATGTTGTCCATAATTGAGATTTAAAAGTGGTACCCCTATCAAAAGTAATATGCTCAGGGATACCAAATGTTACCATCCATCCGGAGAGTAAGGCAGAAGTACAAGAGGCGGAGATTGTAGTCTCCATGGAATGGCTTCAGGCCAACGAGTGGAGCGGTCGATGATGGTAAATAGGTAATGATGTCCTTGACATGTGGGTAGGGGACCTACAACATCGACGTGAATGTAGGCAAAGTGCCGCTGAGGTTGAAGAAAGATGTCCACTCATAAATCTATGTCAATGTACTTTTGAGTCTGGCATGAAGTAGCATCCTTGGAGTATGCCTTGCCAAATGAACTCTGTCTTCAGTAGCTGTGCATTAGAACGGTGAAAGGGACGTTTAAGGCCATGAAAGAAATCAAGCCCCTGTCGGCACATGGGAGATGGTACCCATGGTCTAGGTCTACTAGTACTAACGTCATAGAGGAGGATAGCTTTGGAGTCGTCGAGAGGAACCTCCTCCCAACGTAGGGATGTGCAGGATATCCTACATCTTTTTGCTCTATTTCTGCTAAGGTGTTGTAATCCAATCCCAGATAAATGGCAGATAATGTGTTTCTTGATAGGGCATCGGCTACGGGGTACAATTGTATTAAGCCACAGGTGGACTGTCAGACTGTCGAATGAAGGTATGCACCATAGGCATGTGGCCCGTTTGAATGATGAAGGGCAAACATTCAAGGAAGTGGAAAAAGTGATGGATAGTCAAAGACACCGCCAGCAATATGCAGTCAAAGGTAGAGTAGCCAGATTTTGCCATGGACAGTTTTCTACCAAAGAAGGCCAATGGGCGAGATGGGCTGTTGACCACCTGCTCAAGGACGGGCCCAATAGCAACGTTGCTGGCATCGGTGAAGAGAAGTAGAGGCGCATATGGCATAGGAAAAGTGAGAGCAGCAGTGGTTGATAGGACATTCTTTGCGTTGCAAAAGGCTGCTTCTTGAAGGGACCCTACTTCAGGTCTTTTGGCTTGCCTTTGAGGAAGGTTTAGAGGGGCAAGGGTGGCAGCAATGACTGGCAGGAAACGGTAATAATAGATGATCATGCCCAAGAATTGTTGCAGTGCTTTGACGAGGAAATGAGGAAGTTCTGAAAAGCTGCTACCTTTTCAGGGAGGTTGTGTACTCTTTCGGGATTGATGCAGTGCCCCAACAACGATACTTCATTGGCACCCAAGGTACATTTGTCCTACTGGACTGCAAGGCCTTTCTGTTACTGGTGGTTGAGCATGATGAATAGATGATGGAGGTGTTCTTCGTTGGAGGAAAAGAACACAAGTATGTGGCCCACATAACCACATAACATACACAAATGTCGTCTATGAGACGTTGAAAAGTGGCCCCAGCTTTACGAAGGCCAAAACACGAGTACTTGAAGGTATATGTACCTAATTGGGTGGGGATGGCAGTCTTAGGGATATCTTTTCGGTTCATGGGCACCTGATGATACCCGTTCAGGAGGTCAAGTTTGGAGAAAACCTTCGATTTTACAAGTAAGAGGTCACATTAGCCATGTTTGGGAGGGGGTTGTGACCTGGTTTTGTCTGCTTATTCAAGTGCCTGTAATCCCCACATGGAGGTACAGAGCCATCTTTCTTCAGGACAATGTTTAAGGGTGACAAGGTCTTTTGGCGAAGGCCTATTTCTTTCATTTCGGTGAATGTTTGCTTAGCGGCTACCAGATGATCCTGAGGGAGACGTCTGAATCTTCCAAAAACTTGGTGGCCTGTCGTCTTGAAATGATGATAAATACCATGCTTTGTAGGAACCGTAGGCATTTAACAGAGTTCTGGACCGAAAACTTCCAGTTATAATGCAAGGATGTGGGGTCAGGCATCGGTGGGTGCGTTGATGTGGAGAGCGAGGCTGAAGGGGGCGGGTTGTAGAGGCTTTGAGGAGTACAAATCCACGTTGATTAACTGTCGGTGAACTGCGTCGACCAGAAGGTGGAAATGTAAGAAAAAGTCAGCACAAAGAACTGGCAATGTTACGGCAACGAGAAACTTCCAATTATTTTTGGCAATTCCAAACAATAATGTGAGGGTTTCATAACCATGGGTGGGTAGGGCAGATAGGCTGGCAACTATCAGGTGGATGTGGGCATATTCAGACAGATTATGTAATGTCCTGATGATGGTCTTGGCAGAAGAGAATGGCAAGCACCCAGGTCAACCAAGAATCACTCGCCCGCATCTGCACCTGCATCATGTGAAAAGAAAAGATTAGCGACAGGGGAGGCCATCGCCGCTAATGATGGCCTACTTACACGTTTTTTTTGGCCACTGACAACCATACGCACATTTCTTCACAGTCGCCCTGAATTTAGGGTGGTATTAGCATAACTGCTTCTGATGGGTGTCGGTAAGTGGCTGGAGAGGTCAGTGGTTTGAGTAGGAGCGAGGAGTGGTATATGTGGGTGGAGGGTGGCTTTGTCTCTGCTCCAGCACGTCATTGAGTGGGCGTCCGTGTCTACTGTATTCATGTTAGCTTTGGTCGATGTGTAATAGTTGTCCACTTAGTCAGCAGTGAAGGCGATGATGGAGGTCTGGAAGGCGGTGAAATGGCTGTCCATAGGGATGTCTGACTTTGGTCATCAGGTCCTTCGTGGGCAAAATATTAAAATCGGGGATAGCAGCACATAGATGTTCGGGTAGGCGCCTTACCCATAGTGCAAGAAGTAGTTCAATTCATGAGGAGAGCCGTCAGCGGCTGGTTGCAGGCAAGCAGTACTGGTCATTTCCCTGAGGCGGAGCAAAGACTTTTGGTCTCCCAATGGTTTTTAAAAGCTGAAAAAGTTTCGCTATGCGAGCGGCCGGTGATGGCCAGTACTGCTCCAGGAGGCATGATTTGAGGTCTTCGTACGTTATGGGAGTGTCCCCTTGTTCCCACAGCCAATCGGAGATTTCCAAGAAAATATCCCAGAGATGGCTGCAAGAACATAATCTGCTTTGGTGCATGACCGTGTTACGCACTTTAAGCGAAACTGAACTTTAGCACGTTGGAACCAGGCGATCCCCTCTCCAATAGTGAAGGAAGGGTAATTTCAAGGGTGCTGCGTTGATAGCAGAGTCAGTGTCTGAGGGCTATATCATCAAAGAGTAAGGCACAGGAGGTAGTTGAAAATTCCGGTGGTCACCTATATGCCGGCGAAGTTAGGTTGCATCGGAGAGACTCATAAACGCAACTGAAATTTATTAGGTCAGAGCGTTAATATTTATACAACTCGTTCCTGTCAAGAACAGCCCAATAATTCAAAAACAATAATGCAGAAAAATACATGAATAGACAAGTTATCAGTAAGAGTGGAGAGCGATAGCGACAATATACAAAAAATGAGAAATTCCGTTACAATGTACGAGCATGAGTGATACACGAGCGGTACAATAGTTTGTATTTGAATGATCTATATTAAGGTTGTTACTGTTCTGAAAAATATCTTATCTTAGGTGTTCATTACTTTCCTTGAAGTTTATTTATTTTCTCTTCCCATTCCTCGCTGTGTCATTTTTCCATTTTGGAGCGTTTGGGCTCATAGCATTCTATTATTTTTTTAAGCATGGTTGCAGCTTAGCTAATAATAATAATAATAATAATAATAATAATAATAATAATAATAATAGTAGTAGTAGTAGTAGTAGTAGTAGTAGTAGTAATCAATCCAGTTCACCATTTTTTTATGGGTAAACTTAAAACCTTTTTTTCGGTTTCCTTTCCGTTGGGAGGATTAGTCAGGGACTTTTTCGTTCTCGTACGTATCATTTTCGAAAAATCATTGAGAAATATTTGTCAAACAACGAACGCATATAAGGGATAAGGGAGAGAGAGAGAGAGAAAGAGAGAGAGAGAGAGAGAGAGAGAGAGAGAGAGAGAGAGAGAGAGAGTTTGTTTATGCAAGCATGCTCTAAAATCTTATTACATTAACGTCCATTGTAGATATGCGTTAACTATAAATGGAGGTACAATATCAGCCACAACATGATTTTCTAGAGCTTTTAAAAATATATCGTGTTAGAAACCATTCCACAACACGAATGGTGTTATTTTTATTATAATAGATAATGTCTCTTTACCTTCAGAAAAACACATGCAGAGAATTTTTTTTTTCTCCCCAAATGTGCTCATATACAATTTAAAAATGTAGTGAAATTATATTGTGAAGAAAAGCTTTTAGAATTATTTTTATTCACTAAAACAACCAGGAATAGCTGATTTTAGTATTAGTATGTGATAGCGGACATCGTTACCCAGACAAAAATATAAGTTCTCAGTTTCAACATGAGGAATGTGAAGGAATTAATAATAATAATAATAATAATAATAATAATAATAATAATAATAATAATAATAATAATAACAATAATAATAATAAAAATAGTAATAATAATAATAATAATAATAATAATAATAATAATAATAATAATAATTATTATTATTATTATAATAATAATAATTTACGTAATTTAACTTTACTATCTAACTGGCTACTCTAGAAAATACTTAAAGGCCTGGTATCAGAACAGTTATAAAAATACTGCTCTTATCATAAATAGTAAATGTACAGTAGTATTATTGCAGTATTTAGAGTACCGTTCATGAGCGTAGTACTCTCTCTCTCTCTCTCTCTCTCTCTCTCTCTCTCTCTCTCTCTCTCACTCTCTCTCTCTCTCTCTCTCTCTCTCTCTCTCTCTCTCTCTCTCTCTCTCTCTCCGAAATGATACTAAATCGGGATGTCACGTTGAAAAAGCATTCTTATTAATTTATGATCTTCATACTTTATATATTCATTAACTTCTATTATCAGGAATGTTGATATCAATTTACCCTTCAGTCCTTCATCCAATACTATCAAAACCTGCGGCACATTTTATTGCCTGTAATTGACTGAGTAATCTCGTTTCGTTAATTAAAATGAGGAGAGACTGAAGTCCCTCAAATGTTCGAGTCCTATGAATATTTTTTTTTTATACTTCCCAATTCTATAGAACTTTGCAATTCTGATTCAAGAATTAATCCATTAAATGGCTCGATATCTCTTTGATAAGGAAGGTCGAATGTTTGTCTTTGCCATGTTTACATTGAGAATATTTTCTTGCTAATAACAGTTTCTAAGATGGTTCCTAAAAATCGTTATGAGTAATCCATATCTATTATGAACATATTGTTCTTATGCTATTGATATATTCGTGGTATAAACTATACAATTTAAAATAATATTTCATTTGAAAAATATTAACTTTTCATATATATCATGCATAAATATATACATACATATATATATATATATATATATATATATGCTTGTGTGTGGGGGGGGAACAAGTAATTAGTTGAATATAGAACTTTTATTACGAGCCTCTAACCAATCTCAAAATTTATAATAAAATGTATATTTCATCCAACTAGTAAAACCCAGTAAGAGAGATGTTTGTATTTGCCGTGCCTTCTATCATATGGCAGAGTTACACCCTGGCTGTCATTCTGTAAGGTGGAATTGCAGCTGAAAACAACTACTCAGACAACAAGCCCTTTAGATAATTGTTGGCGTCAAACACTCCGGCAGAATTCAAGCTGAATTTCTCTTGTGTGGTAGATCAAAATAGCCTGACGTATTCGTAATTGTCAGCAAACATCTGATTAGCAGCAGTCCCGACTGTCAAGTGATTCGCAGCGAAAGGAACTTGGTCTACATTCTGTGACAGGAAAAGGACAGGGCGTCGAAATCGCTCGACAACCAGAATGTCAACAATTCGCTAATTGAGAATACCCTATAAAATCTGAAAAGCCATTTTACTAATAAGAATAAACGAATAACAAAGCTTCTGGGGCTATTGGCGTTTTGCTTTTAAAGAATTATTGCTTCCGTAAGGTAAGTCATTCCAATGATTGGTGCTTGACATTTTCTTATTCTATTAGATCTGCAGGTTTTACGGCATATCAGAAACTAAAATATGAAAAGTATTAGTTTATGTACTGTATACTATAACTCAATCTGCCTCAAAAATTTTATCGATATGGTCTTTTTATGAAATTGAAGAGATTAAACTAAAAGTTTTTCAATATTTTTTATTTAGAGTATCAAAAGAACGAAATATTGACTACACAATATCATATATTAATACGTTTTACTCGTAGAGCATATAATATTGAAACAACATAAAGTCAAGCTTTTATTTGGATTACATTTCACATGAGGTTTCTGGAGAAAAATCATTTTAAAAGGCCACTAATTACGGAATCACAGTATTATTTTATGATTTTTTATTTTTTCATTATTTTAGCTACATGGTTAGTAAAGACCGCACTTACTATTCAGATATATTAAATTGTGATTAAAAATACCGTCACATATAAACATGCATAAGCTTTATGCCAAGAAAAGCATGGGTTCATGTTAGGTACCGTCATAGTCTACCGTATAGCACTAACGTATGCAAACGTATGAGGAGAACTATACATAGGAAGTCTGACGCAAATTGTGTTAGTCTGACGTCGTTTGCTTTTCAAATACAAATTAAGGAGCACGTTTGCACACGCTAAGGATACTCTAGTCATACGGACTAGGTTTCGAGTCTCGCTCAAGGTCGATAGTTTTTTGTCGTTTCTGCAACTTCACCACCCTATTGAGGTGATGAAGGTTTTGGGGAGACTATAGGTAGCTACCTAATGAGTCATCAGCAGCCAGGCTCTCCCTCTCCTAGCTTGTATGGATAGTCTTGAGTGGTGATATATATATATATATATATATATATGTCATAATTCGTGTATGTAGATGTCTTGTATATGAACTCAATATTCATGAGTATTCCACAAATACCTGTGTCTGCATGTTTTGCAATTGCTGCATTTTGATAACGAAGGCAGTAGTTAGTTGCCGATGAGCACTCGAGTTGATGAGTCCCTCACCTGAGAGGGTAGATTGTGCAATGTGTACTTACGAACAAATCTTTTACAATTAATGTAGAAAACCCATATGCCGACGTCTTATTATCCGTCTGCATGGGTCATATTGGTGTCAGGTGTAAAAAATACGTCTGTGTATGTTGTGAGTGAAGTTGTTCTTGAAACCGGTGAAATAAAAGTTCAAGATACCAAAATACAAAAGGACTAACATATCAGACGCTGCTGCAGCAAGAGATGGAAGTGAAGGAGCAGTGGGATATACAGTAGCGTTCCCGATGAAGAATATACACAGGAAATTAGAACGCAAAAATTGGAAAATAAGTTATAACAGTTGGAAGAGTTAATTAACAGATTGGTGGTGGAACGAGAACAGGAGCGGACTGCAAGCACAGCATATCCGACGTACATATATGAAGTTCAAAAGCACACAAGTGAAAGTGCCATGCACAGCCAAATGAAGATACGCAAATTGTAGTTCGAAAGTTGCCAGAACGCCAGGCAAAAGTTAGGCCTCTCGATAATCAACGGCCTAAAGAAGATTTTCAGTCAATTGAAGAGTTTTTGAGAGACTTTGAAGTAGCGTTTTCTTTTTCCGACCACCCATATGTGGCATATGGGTGGTCGGAAAAAGAAAAAGCTATTCAAATAATTAGATTACTGAAAGATGATCCGGCAATGGAAGTAATGTGTTGGCCACAAGAAAGTTTAAGAAGTTATACTGAAATAAAACGACGTTTAATTGAGAAGTATGCATTGCCTGATGCGAGAAAGGGAGACCTAAAAGAAAATTACAAACCCAAAATATGGGAAAGTGAATCCATTCTTAGTTTTGCAACTCGCATTTTTCGGGATTGCGATTCATTTACTACCCGGAGTTTCAATCTCCCAAAAGGTGATAAAAAGTCAATAGCCCATAAACATATTCGCAGATTAGTAAACCCATATTTATGTGGTTATTTGTTCGATGACAATCGCTCGTTAGCAGACGTAGTGAGTGCGATACAAAACATTTTAGACAGTTTGCCAGAAGAAAAAAGGACTGGGAATAACGGGACCGATTCCAAGAAGTTGGCAGCCATGAAAGGAAGTCGACACCCGAAGAGAGGTAAGGGGGAATGCAGTCAGCAGATTAGCAAAGGCTTCAGATGTTAGCACTTTGGGGGAGAGGGGCACTGACGAGTGGAATGCCCCACCCAATGATCCCACCGCTGTTAAACTTGTCAGGCCTATGGTCATTTATCTTGAGAGTGCCCAGCAAAAACGCCCAGGGCGGGCGGGCTGGGGCACACGCACACCTCCCCCTACCAACGTCCGAGGAAGAGGACAGGGAGGAAGGGGGAGACGAGGGAGTTCGATGCCTCTTTACATGACATCACAAGCAGTAGCCAAGGAAGCAGTGACGAAAAACGTGACAGAGCAGGCACTGGGACCTCCATTGATACCCCCGACCTCACCCCCCGCAGCACTAGGGAGAGGACCAAGGAGCAGCGGCACAGCGGCCGAGGTCATTAACCCATGCTCCATATCTCGAAATGGCACTCTGGGAATGTTAGCAGTTACGATTGACCTGCAAGATAAAGTCATCCGAGCGCTGATTGACACAGAAGCCAGTGTTTCATTGATTGAAAAAAAAAATTCTCCTCAAATCCACTTCAGCTAGTGGCATCCATTGTTCTTGACACGCCAGGAGGAAATAAACTACACACAAACCATACAAAAATCGTCCAGTTCAAGTTGGGGTCTGTGAAGTTTACACATGATTTTTTTTATCTTGCCCGCCTTGGGAATTCTAAGAAAAGAGGCTATAATTGGAATACACTTTATATCTAATAATCAAATTTGCATTTTTTGGGGAAAAGATACAATAACAGTAAAAGCAAAAGGGTACATTTTGCCGATAGAAAGCCATGAGGCAGTAATTGCGTGTGTTAGCTCGGAGAGACATTTAAGTAATGTATCAGCTATACCTGAGAGAGGTGAAGTGTTGTCCCACCAGTCCCTTACGAGCATACCTGTGACCCCGTGTCGCCCTCTTGCGGAAGGAACCAAGGTAATTGTTAAACCCCATGACAATTGGGCCCATATGATATTAGAGGGCTTGACATAAATTAAAGAGAACAGAGCTGACATAACGATAGTTAATTGGTCAAATAAAAGAATTGTTTTAGGAAGTGATTCTGTGTGTTAATTAGAGTTATGTGAAATTGCTTATAAAGGGATGCTGAGAGCCACAACTCCAGCCCGCACAGACGAACGCACTCAGAATTTGATTATTCAAGCGCAAAAATTATGTTCGTCAGAATATCAGCCTGTAGTTAGTGACATTGTCAATAATTATACCAATGTAATTGCAATTGGAGATGAGTCACCCGTGAGGATTGATCGATTTCCCATTGGCATTGAAACTGGGGAGGTGGAGCCGATCAGGTCAAGGCCATATAAGGTACCCATTCATTTCCAGGGAGAGATAGAAAGGGAAATTGATAAATTAAGGGAACAAGGGATAATCAAGGAGAGAGAATCCCCCTGGGGTTCTCCGATTGTAGCTGTCAGAAAAAAATGATGGCTCGGTAAAATTGTGTGTTGATATATAGGAAATTGAATGCAATCACCAAGGATAATGCGTTCCCTTTGTCCTCAATCGAAGAATTACTTGTTAAAGTACGGGATAGCAAATATTTCACAACTGTTGATTTAAAATCTGGATACTATCAAATACCGATTTAGGAAGACAGTAAATGTAAAATGGCATTTATAGCTAAGGATCAATTATTTCAGTTTAACTTTCTTCCTTTCGGTATTGAAAATGATCCAAGTAATTTTTCTAGAGTCTTGATGGCGGTTTTGTCACCCTTGATTGGCCCTAATGTTCTTGTTTATTTAGATGATATCATAATTACAGGGAAAATGGCCGAAGAACATAATAATAATATTCGCAAAGTTTTAGAAGCATTGCAAGGTTATGGTATAAAAATAAATTTGTCTATGTGCAAATTTTTTTGTAAACAGGTCGAATTTTTAGGTCTCATTATAACCCCAGAAGGTATCCAACCCTGCCCCAGTAAAGTAGCAGCTATTACATATTTCCCCAGGCCACGTAACTCTAAGGAAGTAGCTGGGTTCCTTGGGCTCGCTGGGTATTATCGTAAATTCATAAGAGGTTTTGGAGAGATAGCGAGACCCTTAGATGCTTTAAAGAAACAAAAGGTAATAAATTGGGAAGAGGAAGAAGAAAGGGCCTTTACTCATTTGTAAGCTGCATTAACAAGCAATGAATTACTCGCATATCCCAGATTTGATTGCCCCTTTTTAGTGACAACAGATGAGAGTAGCATAGCTATTGGTGGCGTAGTGTCTCAACGAGATGATAAAGGCAGAGAAAGAGACCCATTTTTTTGCTTCCCGGGCGTTAAAAGGGGCAAAAAAGAATTATAGTACATTCGATCGAGAGGCTTGGGCTCTTCTTTGGGTTCTAGAGAGGCATTGGTTCTTTTTATTAGGTCACTCGATTGAGTTGCAAAGCGATCATCGCCCCTTAGGTGATTTGTATTATAAAAGAGATTTGACCTCTCGTCAAGCGAGATGGATTGGGAGACTTAAAATTTAATATAAAGGGTTTTCACCACATAGAACGTAGGGCTAACAAAGTAGCTGATGCTCTCTCTAGAAGTGCAGTAATAGGAGTAACAACTAGGGCACAAAAGAGGAACGAAGAACGTAACCAAAATAGTGAAGACCCCCGTCATAATACAGAAAATAGAGAATGGGATGAGAGTTCTCGCGATGCACATACAGTAAGGAGAGAGAGAGAGAGAGAGAGAGAGAGAGAGAGAGAGTCGATTCGGAAAGGAGAGAGAGAGAGAGAGAGAGAGAGAGAGAGAGAGTCGATTCGGAAAGGAGAGAGAGAGAGAGAGAGAGAGAGAGAGATAGAGAGAGAGAGAGAGAGAGACGAATATATGTGGATGACGGAGGACATGACCAGGGGTGTCCAGAATGAATTCACTGATGATGCAAGTTTGATTGACTTGGGAGGTTGGTACATAAAAGAACTCCGAGAGGGACAGAAAAAAAAGAAAAATGGATGGAAAGAGTGTGAGCAGTGATTGAAGGGGAATCAGAGAGTTATCCGTCATTTCTGAATGTGCCTCGTGAGAAATTTTTTATTGAAAATGATGTCTTATATTTTTCTTACGAGAAGAGAGGAGGGGAATTTTATGCACGGGTAGTTCTTCCTCCCTCTTTAATTAAACGAGCCATCCACGTTGTACATGCAAGTCCGTATGCAGGGCATTTAGGGATTGACAGAACATTAAGGAGAGCACGTGAATCCTTCTTTTGGTTAGGAATGAAAAAGTCTATAGAGAATTATATAAAAGGTTGTCATGTTTGTAACTGTTTCTAAGAACATAAAAACACTCTACCGGAAGCCAGAAAGTGGCCGATTGTTCCCCTTAAATTTTATAGAGTGCATATGGATGTAGTAGGACCATTTCCTACTGGGTTAACACAACATAAGTATATATGTGTATTTGTGGATGCCTTTACTCGGTACACTCATACTTACGCAATGTTGGATAAATCTGCAAATTCATTAGTCCAGGTGCTGTGCTCTTTCATTACTAGGGTTGGTTGCCCGAAAATTTTGATAAGTGATAATGGTCTTCAGTTTATAGATAAGGTGGTGAAATCGGTCACGGACTTGATGAAAATTGAACACTTCAGTGAACACATATAGGCCTTCAGCGAATGGCTTAGTAGAGTCGCATAATAGGGTAGTAGTGAGAATTTTGCGTTACTTAGTGGCTGATGACCCTTTTCATTGGAATGCCATACTTCCTACAGCTGAGCTAGCTTTTAACATTGCATATAATGCCTCGCTCAGGGACACGCCTTTCTTTTTAGTATATGGACAGGATCCTGTGTTACCATATACGGTTCTTATCAGTTCGCAACAATTGCCAAATTATTCAACTGAGCAATACCGTGTATATTTATTAAAATTATTGAGGAGAGTAATTAACACCACTGAAAGGTTTTTGAAAAAAGCTAATGAAAATCACAGCTCAAAGAATGATGGTCGGGTTCAAAACCGCATCGGTAAAGGTATATGTGGGCGATCGTATGTATTTGAAACGATTACAACCCAGGAAGCACAAACTAGAGCCAGCGTATTTGGGTCCTTACCGAGTAGAGATGGTTAAGTCTAACACAGTTGTGATACAAAGCATTGTTAATGGCACAGTGTCTGAACATCATCAGGCACACATACATTTGGTACCAGAAGAGGTAGTTTTCAAAAGTGTTCCTCCTTACCCCTGCATACGTGACATCCCTTTAGTTGATGAGTAGAATTTTTTTTTCCATGCTGTTGTTTTTGTTTGAACAGACCTCATTTCTTCTTTCGACGTGTTTTAAATAATCGTGGTGATAACAATATGTAAGATGATGCTAAATTTATACGTAAAATGTTGTGATAATTCTGCTGTGTGGGGAAATACGTATAACATTGTTGAGTGAACCTAAAAACAATCAGAGGTTAAATAGGTCAAGTGAGATCCGTCAGCCGGATGCTGTATTATTCAGGTATTTATATGATTCCTGGTTGCTGGGGCCGGGGCGGTTCCCGAATGGCAAGTGGCTGCAGGATTAAATTTCAGCCTTGAGGATAGGCAGTGTTAGAGAATGTGTAGATGTGAAGACCTTATGCTTAATGTTATAAGAGAAGGTCGGGAAGATGAACGATTTTCTAGGGAAAACGGCCAGTGAACACCGGTTGCAAGTGCAAGTGTTGTAGTGATTTAATTAAATGATGAAACGGTTGTAGTTAGATGTGTTGCGAAATTGTGCCATAAACCCTCACAAGTAAAATCGAGGGATGAAGGAATATCTATTCCTACCCCTGTCCCGCCCAAGAAGCCAGTGTTGCCCGCAACCAGAGGGAGGTTATTGATGAGGTTATATAGACCTGATATTACGATTTTTTTTTTCACTTTGGGTATTCTGTGTTTTGGTTGAAGAGGTCTTAAGAAGAAATGAGTAGAATTAATTATATTGTTTTGTCTACATTTTAACATAAAATATTTCATTTTTTATATTTTTGTGGAAGATTGTTTTTTTTTTTGGGGGGGGGGTGATTTCTATATATATATATATATATATATACATACACACACACACACATATATATATATATATATATACACATACATACACACACATATATATATATATATATATATATATATATATATATATATATATATATTTTATGTTGCATTTCTTTTTAGTACATGCCATGCCCATTCCGGGTTGGAGAATCCTCCATATATCATTGACTTGTGAGGGCGAGTGCGCACCTCCTCACTGAGTGAGGGTTTTTTTTTCTTTCTTTTTTTTGTTGGGGGGGGGAGTAATGCCCTAATTAATGTATGAATATTTCTTGTATATCAAGATAAATGTGTCTGCATGTTTTGCAATGGCTGCATTTTGATAACGAAGAAGTAGTTAGTTGCTGATGAGCACTCGAGTTGATAAGTCCCTCACCTGAGAGGGAAGATTGTGCAATGTGTACTTACGAACAAATCTTTTATAATAAACGAAGAAAACCCATATGCCGACGTCTTACAATCCGTGGGCACGGGTCATATATATATATATATATATATATATATTTTACCCGAAAACCGATAAATCGGTTGGAACTTTTGACCGGGCGGAAACGTCTGTCTATATCCGAACATAACTTGACAACAAAATGTTTACCCCGATTGAGCGGTTTAAAGAATTGATATAAAAATTTTAACCGGGTGTCGCCGGGTCGCTTGCTTTTGACATTACCCATAGTCATAAAACAA
>NC_090733.1:90761374-90763874 GCF_036898095.1 Palaemon carinicauda | reverse complement strand
AAAAGTATCTATGCTCATATATAAAATAATATATATATATATATATATGTATATATTATGTATATATAAATATATATATATATATATATATATATATATATACTATATATATATAGATACATATATATAAATATATATAATATATATATATATATTTTAAATATATACACTCTCTCTCTCTCTCTCTCTCTCTCTCTCTCTATATACATATATATATATATATATATATTATATATATGTGTGTGTGTGTGTTTGTGTGTGTGTCTGTTTTTGTGTGCAAATATTCTCATGTGCCTTTATATGTAGTCTATACTTATATAGTTTGCTGCCTTCACCAGCTTCGTTCCGAAGGTTATGTTTTAACTCTTCTTACCCCCATTGGACGTACTGGTACGTTTCACAAAACTCATCCCTTTACTCCCATGGACGTACCGGTATGTCCTTGGAAAAAATGCTATTTACCTTTTTTTGCATATTATTCATTATTCAAGGACAATTTGATTACAATTTGTAAGTGATTGGGTTAAAGGTCAGGTTCATGTGAAAGAAAGGGCCAAAAGCGTGTTTTTGCTATGAAGTGGTCAATTTTTATCGTATTTGCATGAAACTATAGCAAAAAAAAAATTTAGTGTGGCAGATTTGCACCAACTCACAGGGGTGCCCTTTTCGATCGGAAAAGTTTCCTGATCGCTGATTTGTCGGAAGTATTCTGACTAAAATACTTCCAACCTATCAGCTATCAGGGAACTTCTCCGGGCTAAAAGAGCACCCCTGCGAGTTGGTGTAAACCTGCTTTGATAGAATAATTTGACTATAGTGCCAAAATGTGAACACTTCAGTGACATATATTGTCATATACAACAGGATCAAGGTCAAGGTAAAAAAAAAGGTCAAACACGTCTTTTTGCTATATTGTGGCCAATTTTTGTACGAGATGCATGGAACTTTAGTCCCTAGAAAGTACATAATTGTATTACCTACCTTGTGATATACAACATGATATAGTGATGTCATTACCCTTATTAGCAGTTTGGGTTCAATGGTCAGCGGGGTCAATGAACTTGTAAAACATTCAGGTTTTGTAAAGTTGCTGCCATTGTTATCTTATTTGTTTGCAGAACTACGGTAACTAAAGTGGTGTTGCCGAAATTATGCGCTCTTTTGTGTGTCTGTTCTAGTTTGATAATGTATGTATATCTCGAGTAATGATTATCATCATAAATAGACTTTCAATGATTGCTATAATCATTATCATCATGTTGATATAATCCTGGTATTAATGAGGTACAGCGAGCAATATGTTCATCTCAAAACACCTCGCGTTTCTCCAACTAAACAAACATATTCTCTATAAACTCTGTCTATCAAAATCAGCCAATAAAGCTAATGAATGGTCAACTTCAAAGGACCCCGTAAATGCAACTTCAATTCGTCATCCTCTAACTCTACAAGCTAAAAGCCATTTTATAAATTACCAAGTTTATTTGAAATTATTGATCGTTTAAAATAATAGATAAACAATCATATTAGTAAAGTATTTTACTGGTAAATGAAATTCGGGTATTACGAATAAAACATTACCATGATCTGATTGAGCAATGGGAAAGGGGTAGTATGTGCTAAAGGAGATAAACATATTTAAGTGACTTACTCAAGTTCAATAATAATAATAATAATAATAATAATAATAATAATAATAATAATAATAATAATAATAATGATAATAATAATAATAATAATAATAATAATAATAATAATAATAATAATAATAATAATAATAATAGGAGTAACAATAAGAAATATAAATATAATAATAATAATAATAATAATAATAATAATAATAATAATAATAATGATAATAATAATAATAATACACGAAGTTACTTGTAAATCATACTTTTGAGAGAGGTAGAAGGAATAGATTCATCTTGCCAAAGTCTTATCCATTTAACCATACTTGGTGTTTCTTCATATGCAACATATATTCTTATTCAAACTATGGGTTACATTTAACAATGTTTTCTTGAGGGGGGATTGAAAATCTAAAATAATATCAAGCTTTCATATAAAGAGCTATTAGCTGCATCATATTCTACGGAACAACCACACACACTAAAGATTAATCTTAAATAGGTTTGGTTTCTGCTAGCTGATGCTTGAACCAAATTCCATGTATAAAAATATATGGCCTATTTGAATATTAAAAATACGTCTAAATGTGCAAAAATTTATCATTAATCGAATGCCAAGTAACAGACTACAAATTAGCTACGATGGTGAAGATGGGTTGATTTCAATTCTAAGTACAAAAAAACCTGTATTTGACAGGTATTAGTACAGAAGAATTGTCATTGACTTTATCTTTCTTCGCGGCCAGGTGGTAAGCCACTGTCTATAAAGCTTGCCGGACCAGGGTTCGACTCCCGGCCGGTCACAAGCTCTTGTCATTGTGCGATTTCGCCTGGGACTCTGATTCCGAGTTCGTTGTCCACACGTATCT
>NC_090733.1:90731701-90744201 GCF_036898095.1 Palaemon carinicauda | reverse complement strand
GTATCATCACAAAATGATACAAATTCACTAATCAAAAATGAAAACGGACTTTTCATTCTTGTTGTTGATATATTTCAATAATCCATATTACTGAATTTTTACGGGAATAATTTACATGTTTTACTCTGCAGGATATATGCAGGTTTTAGGCGATCAATGGACACCCAGTAATTTTACCGCGCATGTTGAGAAGGAATGCTTTCAGAGTACGATGGATTACGAGAAAGGGGCCCACGTAAGGGGTCTTTAACGGTGGCTTACTAATGTCGTTGTGCAGGAAAACATGTGTAGATGATTGCAGAACTATCCGTATGTGTTGCTTAGCTAAAGGCTTGTAACGTAGGCGCTGGAGATTCTCGAAGGAGGTTGCAGACGGAAAAAATTCGGCACGGATGATTAATTTATCGCCCATTCACCATTTCAGCTGCTGAGACCTACAGGGTGTCTTTAAGAGTGGTCATTAGTCTCAGAGGTACCCAGTGAAGCTGAGTAAACCAGTTGGAGTCCTTGAAGTTGGACATCAAAGCTGCTTTTTCAAGGTACATTGAAAATTTTTATCCATACCGTTGGCAGCAGGGTTGTATGCAGTTGTCTGATGAAGGGTGATACCCAGGAGATTTGTTAATGTTGTCCATAATTGAGATTTAAAAGTGGTACCCCTATCAAAAGTAATATGCTCAGGGATACCAAATGTTACCATCCATCCGGAAAGTAAGGCAGAAGTACAAGAGGCGGAGATTGTAGTCTCCATGGGAATGGCTTCAGGCCAACGAGTGGAGCGGTCGATGATGGTAAATAGGTAATGATGTCCTTGACATGTGGGTAGGGGACCTACAACATCGACGTGAATATAGGCAAAGTGCTGCTGAGGTTGAAGAAAGATGTCCACTCATAAATCTGTGTCAATGTACTTTTGAGTCTTGCATGAAGTAGCATCCTTAGAGTATGCCTTGCCAAATGAACTCTGTCTTCAGTAGCTGTGCATTAGAACGGTGAAAGGGACGTTTAAGGCCATGAAAGAAATCAAGCCCCTGTCGGCACATGGGAGATGGTACCCATGGTCTAGGTCTACTAGTACTAACGTCATAGAGGAGGATAGCTTTGGAGTCGTCGAGAGGAACCTCCTCCCAACGTAGGGATATGCAGGATATCCTACATCTTTTTGCTCTATTTCTGCTAAGGTGTTGTAATCCAATCCCAGATAAATGGCAGATAATGTGTTTCTTGATAGGGCATCGGCTACGGGGTACAATTGTATTAAGCCACAGGTGGACTGTCAGACTGTCGAATGAAGGTATGCACCATAGGCATGTGGCCCGTTTGAATGATGAAGGGCAAACATTCAAGGAAGTGGAAAAAGTGATGGATAGTCAAAGACACCGCCAGCAATATGCAGTCAAAGGTAGAGTAGCCAGATTTTGCCATGGACAGTTTTCTACCAAAGAAGGCCAATGGGCGAGATGGGCTGTTGACCACCTGCTCAAGGACGGGCCCAATAGCAACGTTGCTGGCATCGGTGAAGAGAAGTAGAGGCGCATATGGCATAGGAAAAGTGAGAGCAGCAGTGGTTGATAGGACATTCTTTGCGTTGCAAAAGGCTGCTTCTTGAAGGGACCCTACTTCAGGTCTTTTGGCTTGCCTTTGAGGAAGGTTTAGAGGGGCAAGGGTGGCAGCAATGACTGGCAGGAAACGGTAATAATAGATGATCATGCCCAAGAATTGTTGCAGTGCTTTGACGAGGAAATGAGGAAGTTCTGAAAAGCTGCTACCTTTTCAGGGAGGTTGTGTACTCTTTTGGGATTGATGCAGTGCCCCAACAACGATACTTCATTGGCACCCAAGGTACATTTGTCCTACTGGACTACAAGGCCTTTCTGTTACTGGTGGTTGAGCATGATGAATAGATGATGGAGGTGTTCTTCGTTGGAGGAAAAGAACACAAGTATGTGGCCCACATAACCACATAACATACACAAATGTCGTCTATGAGACGTTGAAAAGTGGCCCCAGCTTTACGAAGGCCAAAACACGAGTAATTGAAGGTATATGTACCTAATTGGGTGGGGATGGCAGTCTTAGGGATATCTTTTCGGTTCATGGGCACCTGATGATACCCGTTCAGGAGGTCAAGTTTGGAGAAAACCTTCGATTTTACAAGTAAGAGGTCACATTAGACATGTCTGGGAGGGGGTTGTGACCTGGTTTTGTCTGCTTATTCAAGTGCCTGTAATCCCCACATGGAGGTACAGAGCCATCTTTCTTCAGGACAATGTTTAAGGGTGACAAGGTCTTTTGGCGAAGGCCTATTTTTTTCATTTCGGTGAATGTTTGCTTAGCGGCTACCAGATGATCCTGAGGGAGACGTCTGAATCTTCCAAAAACTTGGTGGCCTGTCGTCTTGAAATGATGATAAATACCATGCTTTGTAGGAACCGTAGGCATTTAACAGAGTTCTGGACCGAAAACTTCCAGTTATAATGCAAGGATGTGGGGTCAGGCATCGGTGGGTGCGTTGATGTGGAGAGCGAGGCTGAAGGGGGCGGGTTGTAGAGGCTTTGAGGAGTACAAATCCACGTTGATTAACTGTCGGTGAACTGCGTCGACCAGAAGGTGGAAATGTAAGAAAAAGTCAGCACAAAGAACTGGCAATATTACGGCAACGAGAAACTTCCAATTATTTTTGGCAATTCCAAATAATAATGTGAGGGTTTCATAACCATAGGTGGGTAGGGAAGATAGGCTGGCAACTATCAGGTGGATGTGGGCATATTCAGACAGATTATGTAATGTCCTGATGATGGTCTTGGCAGAAGAGAATGGCAAGCACCCAGGTCAACCAAGAATCACTCGCCCGCATCTGCACCTGCATCATGTAAAAAGAAAAGATTAGCGACAGGGGAGGCCATCGCCACTAATGATGGCCTACTTACACGTTTTTTTGGCCACTGACAACCATACGCACATTTCTTCACAGTCGCCCTGAATTTAGGGTGGTATTAGCATAACTGCTTCTGATGGGTGTTGGTAAGTGGCTGGAGAGGTCAGTGGTTTGAGTAGGAGCGAGGAGTGGTATATGTGGGTGGAGGGTGGCTTTGTCTCTGCTCCAGCACGTCATTGAGTGGCCGTCCGTGTCTACTGTATTCATGTTAGCTTTGGTCGATGTTTAATAGTTGTCCACTTAGTCAGCAGTGAAGGCGATGATGGAGGTCTGGAAGGCGGTGAAATGGCTGTCCATAGGGATGTCTGACTTTGGTCATCAGGTCCTTCGTGGGCAAAATATCAAAATCGGGGATGGCAGCACATAGATGTTCGGGTAGGCGCCTTACCCATAGTGCAAGAAGTAGTTCAATTCATGAGAAGAGCCGTCAGCGGCTGGTTGCAGGCAAGCAGTACTGGTCATTTCCCTGAGGCGGAGCAAAGACTTTTGGTCTCCCAATGGTTTTTAAAAGCTGAAAAAGTTTCGCTATGCGAGCGGCCGGTGATGGCCAGTACTGCTCCAGGAGGCATGATTTGAGGTCTTCGTACGTTATGGGAGTGTCCCCTTGTTCCCACAGCCAATCGGAGATTTCCAAGAAGATATCCCAGAGATGGCTGCAAGAACATAATCTTCTTTGGTGCATGACCGTGTTACGCACTTTAAGCGAAACTGAACTTTAGCACGTTGGAACCAGGCGATCCCCTCTCCACTAGTGAAGGAAGGGTAATTTCAAGGGTGCTACGTTGATAACAGAGTCAGTGTCTGAGGGTTATATCATCAAAGAGTAAGGCACAGGAGGTAGTTGAAAATTCCGGTGGTCACCTATATGCCGGCGAAGTTAGGTTGCATCGGAGAGACTCATAAACGCAACTGAAATTTATTAGGTCAGAGCGTTAATATTTATACAACTCGTTCCTGTCAAGAACAGCCCAATAATTCAAAAACAATGATGCAGAAAAATACATGAATAGACAAGTTATCAGTAAGAGTGGAGAGCGATAGCGACAATACACAAAAAATGAGAAATTCCGTTACAATGTACGAGCATGAGTGATACACGAGCGGTACAATAGTTTGTATTTGAATGATCTATATTAAGGTTGTTACTGTTCTGAAAATTATCTTATCTTAGGTGTTCATTACTTTCCTTGAAGTTTATTTATTTTCTCTTCCCTTTCCTCGCTGTGCCATTTTTCCATTTTGGAGCGTTTGGGCTCATAGCATTCTATTATTTTTTTAAGCATGGTTGCAGCTTAGCTAATAATAATAACAATAATAATAATAAAAATAATAATAATAATAATAATAATAATAATAATAATAATAATAATAATAATAGTAGTAGTAGTAGTAGTAGTAGTAGTAGTAGTAGTAGTAGTAATCAATCCAGTTCACCATTTTTTTTATGGGTAAACTTAAAACCTTTTTTTCGGTTTCCTTTCCGTTGGGAGGATTAGTCAGGGACTTTTTCGTTCTCGTACGTATCATTTTCGAAAAATCATTGAGAAATATTTGTCAAACAACGAACGCATATAAGGGATAAGGAGAGAGAGAGAGAGAGAGAGAGAGAGAGAGAGAGAGAGAGAGAGAGAGAGAGAGAGAGAGAGAGTTTGTTTATGCAAGCATGCTCTAAAATCTTAATACATTAACGTTCATTGTAGATATGCGTTAACTATAAATGGAGGTACAATATCAGCCACAACATGATTTTCTAGAGCTTTTAAAAATATATCGTGTTAGAAACCATTCCACAACACGAATGGTGTTATTTTTATTATAATAATGTCTCTTTACCTTCAGAAAAACACATGCAGAGAATTTTTTTTTTCTCCCCAAATGTGCTCATATACAATTTAAAAATGTAGTGAAATTATATTGTGGAGAAAAGCTTTTAGAATTATTTTTATTCACTAAAACAAGCAGGAATAGCTGATTTTAGTATTAGTATGTGATAGCGGACATCGTTACCCAGACAAAAATATAAGTTCTCAGTTTCAACATGAGGAATGTGAAGGAATTAATAATAATAATAATAATAATAATAATAATAATAATAATAATAATAATAATAATAATAATAATAATAATAATAATAATAATAATAATAGTAATAATAATAATAATAATAATAATAATAATAATAATAATTATTATTATTATTATTATAATAATAATAATTTACGTAATTTAACTTTACTATCTAACTGGCTACTCTAGAAAATACTTAAAGGCCTGGTATCAGAACAGTTATAAAAATACTGCTCTTATCATAAATAGTAAATGTACAGTAGTATTATTGCAGTATTTAGAGTACCGTTCATGAGCGTAGTACACTCTCTCTCTCTTTCTCTCTCTCTCCCTCTCTCTCTCTCTCTCTCTCTCTCTCTCTCTCTCTCTCTCTCTCTCTCTCTCTCTCTCTCTCTCTCTCTCTCCGAAATGATACTAAATCGGGATGTCACGTTGAAAAAGCATTCTTATTAATTTATGATCTTCATACTTTATATATTCATTAACTTCTATTATCAGGAATGTTGATATCAATTTACCCTTCAGTCCTTCATCCAATCCTATCAAAACCTGCGGCACATTTTATTGCCTGTAACTCACTGAGTAATCTCGTTTCGTTAATTAAAATGAGGAGAGACTGAAGTCCCTCAAATGTTCGAGTCCTATGAATATTTTTTTTTATACTTCCCAATTCTATAGAACTTTGCAATTCTGATTCAAGAATTAATCCATTAAATGGCTCGATATCTCTTTGATAAGGAAGGTCGGATGTTTGTCTTTGCCATGTTTACATTGAGAATATTTTCTTGCTAATAACAGTTTCTAAGATGGTTCCTAAAAATCGTTATGAGTAATCCATATCTATTATGAACATATTGTTCTTATGCTATTGATATATTCGTGGTATAAACTATACAATTTAAAATAATATTTCATTTGAAAAATATTAACTTTTCATATATATCATGCATATATATATATATATATATATATATATATATATATATATATATATATATATATATATATATATATATATATATATATATATATATATATGCTTGTGTGTGGGGGGGGGAACAAGTAATTAGTTGAATATAGAACTTCTATTACGAGCCTCTAACCAATCTCAAAATTTATAATAAAATGTATATTTCATCCAACTAGTAAAACCCAGTAAGAGAGATGTTTGTATTTGCCGTGCCTTCTATCATATGGCAGAGTTACACCCTGGCTGTCATTCTGTAAGGTGGAATTGCAGCTGAAAACAACTACTCAGACAACAAGCCCTTTAGATAATTGTTGGCGTCAAACACTCCGGCAGAATTCAAGCTGAATTTCTCTTGTGTGGTAGATCAAAATAGCCTGACGTATTCGTAATTGTCAGCAAACATCTGATTAGCAGCAGTCTCGACTGCCAAGTGATTCGCAGCGAAAGGAACTTGGTCTACATTCTGTGACAGGAAAAGGACAGGGCGTCGAAATCGCTCGACAACCAGAATGTCATCAATTCGCTAATTGAGAATACCCTATAAAATCTGAAAAGCCATTTTACTAATAAGAATAAACGAATAACAAAGCTTCTGGGGTTATTGGCGTTTTGCTTTTAAAGAATTATTGCTTCCGTAAGGTAAGTCATTCAGTGATTGATGCTTGACATTTTCATATTCTATTAGATCTGCAGGTTTTACGGCATATCAGAAACTAAAATATGAAAAGTATTAGTTTATGTACTGTATACTATAACTCAATCTGCCTCAAAAATTTTATCGATATGGTCTTTTTATGAAATTGAAGAGATTAAACTAAAAGTTTTTCAATATTTTTTATTTAGAGTATCAAAAGAACGAAATATTGACTACACAATATCATATATTAATACGTTTTACTCGTAGAGCATATAATATTGAAACAACATAAAGTCAAGCTTTTATTTGGATTACATTTCACATGAGGTTTCTGGAGAAAAATCATTTTAAAAGGCCACTAATTACGGAATCACAGTATTATTTTATGAGTTTTTATTTTTTCATTATTTTAGCTACATGGTTAGTAAAGACCTCACTTACTATTCAGATATATTGAATTGTGATTAAAAATACCGTCACATATAAACATGCATAAGCTTTATGCCAAGAAAAGCATGGGTTCATGTTAGGTACCGTCATAGTCTACCGTATAGCACTAACGTATGCAAACGTATGAGGAGAACTATACATAGGAAGTCTGACGCAAATTGTGTTAGTCTGACGTCGTTTGCTTTTCAAATACAAACTAAGGAGCACGTTTGCACACGCTAAGGATACTCTAGTCATACGGACTAGGTTTCGAGTCTCGCTCAAGGTCGATAGTTTCTTGTCGTTTCTGCAACTTCACCACCCTATTGAGGTGATGAAGGTTTTGGGGAGACTATAGGTAGCTACCTAATGAGTCATCAGCAGCCAGGCTCTCCCTCTCCTAGCTTGTATGGATAGGGTCTTGGGTGGTGATATATATATATATATATATGTCATAATTCGTGTATGTAGATGTCTTGTATATGAACTCAATATTCATGAGTATTCCACAAAAACCTGTGTCTGCATGTTTTGCAATTGCTGCATTTTGATAACGAAGGCAGTAGTTAGTTGCCGATGAGCACTCGAGTTGATGAGTCCCTCACCTGAGAGGGTAGATTGTGCAATGTGTACTTACGAACAAATCTTTTACAATTAATGTAGAAAACCCATATGCCGACGTCTTATTATCCGTTTGCACGGGTCATATTGGTGTCAGGTGTAAAAAATTCGTCTGTGTATGTTGTGAGTGAAGTTGTTCTTGAACCGGTGAAATAAAAGTTCAAGATACCAAAATACAAAAGGACTAACATATCAGACGCTGCTGCAGCAAGAGATGGAAGTGAAGGAGCAGTGGGATATACAGTAGCGTTCCCGATGAAGAATATACACAGGAAATTAGAACGCAAAAATTGGAAAATAAGTTATAACAGTTGGAAGAGTTAATTAACAGATTGGTGGTGGAACGAGAACAGGAGCGGACTGCAAGCACAGCATATCCGACGTACATATATGAAGTTCAAAAGCACACAAGTGAAAGTGCCATGCACAGCCAAATGAAGATACGCAAATTGTAGTTCGAAAGTTGCCAGAACTCCAGGCAAAAGTTAGGCCTCTCGATAATCAACGGCCTAAAGAAGATTTTCAGTCAATTGAAGAGTTTTTGAGAGACTTTGAAGTAGCGTTTTCTTTTTCCGACCACCCATATGTGGCATATGGGTGGTCGGAAAAAGAAAAAGCTATTCAAATAATTAGATTACTGAAAGATGATCCGGCAATGGAAGTAATGTGTTGGCCACAAGAAAGTTTAAGAAGTTATACTGAAATAAAACGACGTTTAATTGAGAAGTATGCATTGGCTGATGCGAGAAAGGGAGACCTAAAAGAAAATTACAAACCCAAAATATGGGAAAGTGAATCTATTCTTAGTTTTGCAACTCGCATTTTTCGGGATTGCGATTCATTTACTACCCGGAGTTTCAATCTCCCAAAAGGTGATAAAAAGTCAATAGCCCATAAACATATTCGCAGATTAGTAAACCCGTATTTATGTGGTTATTTGTTCGATGACAATAGCTCGTTAGCAAACGTAGTGAGTGCGATACAAAACATTTTAGACAGTTTGCCAGAAGAAAAAAGGACTGGGAATAACGGGACCGATTCCAAGAAGTTGGCAGCCATGAGAGGAAGTCGACACCCGAAGAGAGGTAAGGGGGAATGCAGTCAGCAGATTAGCACAGGCTTCAGATGTTGGCACTTTGGGGGAGAGGGGCACCGACGAGTGGAATGCCCCACCCAATGATCCCACCGCTGTTAAACTTGTCAGGCCTATGGTCATTTATCTTGAGAGTGCCCAGCAAAAAACGCCCAGGGCGGGCGGGCTGGGGCACACGCACACCTCCCCCGACCAACGTCCGAGGAAGAGGACACAGAGGAAGGGGGAGACGAGGGAGTTCGATGCCTCTTTACATGACATCACAAGCAGTAGCCAAGGAAGCAGTGACGAAAAACGTGACAAAGCAGGCACTGGGACCTCCATTGATACCCCCGACCTCACCCCCCGCAGCACTAGGGAGAGGACCAAGGAGCAGCGGCACAGCGGCCGAGGTCATTAACCCATGCTCCATATCTCGAAATGGCACTCTGGGAATGTTAGCAGTTAGGATTGACCTGCAAGATAAAGCCATCCGAGCGCTGATTGACACAGGAGCCAGTGTTTCATTGATTGAAAAAAAAAATTCTCCTCAAATCCACTTCAGCCAGTGGCATCCATTGTTCTTGACACGCCAGGAGGAAATAAACTACACACAAACCATACAAAAATCGTCCAGTTCAAGTTGGGGTCTGTGAAGTTTACACATGATTTTTTTTATCTTGCCCGCCTTGGGAATTCTAAGAATAGAGGCTATACTTGGAATACACTTTATATCTAATAATCAAATTTGCATTTTTTGGGGAAAAGATACAATAACAGTAAAAGCAAAAGGGTACATTTTGCCGATAGAAAGCCCTGAGGCATTAATTGCGTGTGTTAGCTCGGAGAGACATTTAAGTAATGTATCAGCTATACCTGAGAGAGGTGAAGTGTTGTCCCACCAGTCCCTTACGAGCATACCTGTGACCCCGTGTCGCCCTCTTGCGGAAGGAACCAAGGTAATTGTTAAACCCCATGACAATTGGGCCCATATGATATTAGAGGGCTTGACATAAATTAAAGAGAACAGAGCTGACATAACGATAGTTAATTGGTCAAATAAAAGAATTGTTTTAGGAAGTGATTCTGTGTGTTAATTAGAGTTATGTGAAATTGCTTATAAAGGGATGCTGAGAGCCACAACTCCAGCCCGCACAGACGAACGCACTCAGAATTTGATTATTCAAGCGCAAAAATTATGTTCGTCAGAATATCAGCCTGTAGTTAGTGACATTGTCAATAATTATACCAATGTAATTGCAATTGGAGATGAGCCACCCGTGAGGATTGATCGATTTCCCATTGGCATTGAAACTGGGGAGGTGGAGCCGATCAGGTCAAGGCCATATAAGGTACCCATTCATTTCCAGGGAGAAATAGAAAGGGAAATTGATAAATTAAGGGAACAAGGGATAATCAAGGAGAGAGAATCCCCTTGGGGTTCTCCGATTGTAGCTGTCAGAAAAAAATGATGGCTCGGTAAAATTGTGTGTTGATATATAGGAAATTGAATGCAATCACCAAGGATAATGCGTTCCCTTTGTCCTCAATCGAAGAATTACTTGTTAAAGTACGGGATAGCAAATATTTCACAACTGTTGATTTAAAATCTGGATACTATCAAATACCGATTTAGGAAGACAGTAAATGTAAAATGGCATTTATAGCTAAGGATCAATTATTTCAGTTTAACTTTCTTCCTTTCGGTATTGAAAATGATCCAAGTAATTTTTCTAGAGTCTTGATGGCGGTTTTGTCGCCCTTGATGGGCCCTAATGTTCTTGTTTATTTAGATGATATCATAATTACAGGGAAAATGGCCGAAGAACATAATAATAATATTCGCAAAGTTTTAGAAGCATTGCAAGGTTATGGTATAAAAATAAATTTGTCTATGTGCAAATTTTTTTGTAAACAGGTCGAATTTTTAGGTCACATTATAACCCCAGAAGGTATCCAACCCTGCCCCAGTAAAGTAGCAGCTATTACAGATTTCCCCAGGCCACGTAACTCTAAGGAAGTAGCTGGGTTCCTTGGGCTCGCTGGGTATTATCGTAAATTCATAAGAGGTTTTGGAGAGATAGCGAGACCCTTAGATGCTTTAAAGAAACAAAAGGTAATAAATTGGGAAGAGGAAGAAGAAATGGCCTTTACTCATTTGTAAGCTGCATTAACAAGCAATGAATTACCCGCATATCCCAGATTTGATCGCCCCTTTTTAGTGACAACAGATGAGAGTAGCATAGCTATTGGTGGCGTAGTGTCTCAACGAGATGATAAAGGCAGAGAAAGAGACCCATTTTTTTGCTTCCCGGGCATTAAAAGGGGCAAAAAAGAATTATAGTACATTCGATCGAGAGGCTTGGGCTCTTCTTTGGGTTCTAGAGAGGCATTGGTTCTTTTTATTAGGTCACTCGATTGAGTTGCAAAGCGATCATCGCCCCTTAGGTGATTTGTATTATAAAAGAGATTTGACCTCTCGTCAAGCGAGATGGATTGGGAGACTTAAAATTTAATATAAAGTGTTTTCACCACATAGAACGTAGGGCTAACAAAGTAGCTGATGCTCTCTCTAGAAGTGCAGTAATAGGAGTAACAACTAGGGCACAAAAGAGGAACGAAGAACGTAACCAAAATAGTGAAGACCCCCGTCATAATACAGAAAATAGAGAATGGTATGAGAGTTCTCGCGATGCACATACAGTAAGGAGAGAGAGAGAGAGAGAGAGAGAGAGAGAGAGAGAGAGAGAGAGAGAGAGAGAGAGAGAGAGAGAGAGAGAGAGAGAGAGAGACGAATATATGTGGATGACCGAGGACATGACCAGGGGTGTCCAGAATGAATTCACTGATGATGCAAGTTTGATTGACTTGGGAGGTTGGTACATAAAAGAACTCCGAGAGGGACAGAAAAAAAAGAGAAATGGATGGAAAGAGTGTGAGCAGTAATTGAAGGGGAATCAGAGAGTTATCCGTCATTTCTGAATGTGCCTCGTGAGAAATTTTTTATTGAAAATGATGTCTTATATTTTTCTTACGAGAAGAGAGGAGGGGAATTTTATGCACGGGTAGTTCTTCCTCCCTCTTTAATTATTATTATTATTATTACTATCCAAGCTACAACCCTAGTTGGAAAAGCAAGATGCTATAAGCCCAGGGGCTCCAACAGGGAAAAATAGCCCAGTGAGGAAAGGAAATAAGGAAATTAAACGAGCCATCCACGTTGTACATGCAAGTCCGTATGCAGGGCATTTAGGGATTGACAGAACATTAAGGAGAGCACGTGAATCCTTCTTTTGGTTAGGAATGAAAAAGTCTATAGAGAATTATATAAAAGGTTGTCATGTTTGTAACTGTTTCTAAGAACATAAAAACACTGTACCGGAAGCCAGAAAGTGGCCGATTGTTCCCCTTAAATTTTATAGAGTGCATATGGAAGTAGTAGGACCATTTCCTATTGGGTTAACACAACATAAGTATATATGTGTATTTGTGGATGCCTTTACTCGGTACACTCATACTTACGCAATGTTGGATAAATCTGCAAATTCATTATTCCAGGTGCTGTGCTCTTTCATTACTAGGGTTGGTTGCCCGAAAATTTTGATAAGTGATAATGTCTTCAGTTTATAAATAAGGTGGTGAAATCGGTCACGGACTTGATGAAAATTGAACACTTCAGTGAACACATGTAGGCCTTCAGCGAATGGCTTAGTAGAGTCGCATAATAGGGTAGTAGTGAGAATTTTGCGTTACTTAGTGGCTGATG
>NC_090733.1:90691701-90716701 GCF_036898095.1 Palaemon carinicauda | reverse complement strand
AAGAGCTATAACATTTATTTCAAGTATAGAATGGGAAAAAAAGTATAATCTATTGTTTCTTTACTTTTCCAAATCAATTTCCTCATATGATGTTTAAGTAAACAATTATCAGCATTAATATCGAATGTTATTTCCCATATGATAAATATGATTAAAAAATTCGTTCTACTCCTGCTATAAAGATTTTTATGTAAGAGTATCTTTACGTTATCCTAAAGAATCCTATTATCGAAAATGGGAATTAGTCTATTTAAAATGTCTATTTATATACAATTCAATCATTCTAAATGTTAGCAAGTATCAAAAAACTATATAAACAAAAGCTTTAATCATAATATATCGATTCCATACATTAAAGAATACGAATAAATTGTTTTTATAGATGCAGCTATCTTGAGCTATGCTATAAAAGGAACCTTTTCATTGCAAGTATCAATACTTCCCACTGGTAACCACCTGTAAGTTTTTTTTTTTTTATAATCTGTTGCTTTTACATAAATCATAAGTAGAAAATACTCTGAGACGATAGGGAATCATTATACTGTGTGAAGTATGAAATATTCCATTTGGATCATCTAGTATCCCTCTCGATAACAGCAAGATAGATTGATTGGGACCTGTCTGGTATCCTGACATATACCAGCAAGAGAGAGAGAGAGAGAGAGAGAGAGAGAGAGAGAGAGAGAGAGAGAGAGAGAGAGAGAGACGGTGGAGTTGATTTGGAAATAGCAATAAAACCTACGCCAAACTATCAGCATATCAAATATTCGTAGTGAGTGTAATTATTCGGTACCAAAAATTCTATCGTGGCAGGTAATTTATGATGGAATATTACTTCTCATATCGCCGTAAGTGCTCCTCCATTGCTTAAGTCAATAATTTATAAGAAAACCATAGTAAATGCAAGATGAAAAGAACTGTAAATCTATAATGGAGAATATCCTCTCTATAAATTTTTGGTATAAAGAAAAAAGAAAGGGGATCCGGGATTCTCACCCCTCATGATTTATTGAAATAACAATTCTGCATTTTCTTTTCCGTGTCCTCAATCAAATATGATGGGAATCTCTTAATTAGGAATAGCTCTCTCTCTCTCTCTCTCTCTCTCTCTCTCTCTCTCTCTCTCTCTCTCTCTCTCTCTCTCTCTCTCTCTCTCTCTCTCTCAATGCGTCCTGGATGTGAAGGAAGGGAAATGAGTATCTACAATATTATTACTTTTTTGTTAGTCGTAGCTTTTTTTTTTTCTTTCAGTTGATTGTACTTCGTAGTGTAATATTTTCTAATTTCGGAAGGCCCTTTCAGATGTGGCTGGTAACCATTCTCCCATTTCTATGTCCTACTTCATTTCCTTAGCTTCCAAGTACCTATATTACTTTTCGTATTCAGTTTGACCCTATAGATTTTTTATGTTCACTTGCCGTTATTCGTCTTATCTTCAGTATGAAATCATATTGAAAACTTTAGGTGTTCGTACAATCCCAAAAAAATATTTTCTTAAGAGGAGTAGGATATTAGGAAAACACTAATAAAAAAAGCAGAAAATATTCTTTTTTTCATGTTTAAGAACTATTCACACATTATATATAACTGGTATTATAATATAAGCAGTTTTTACCTAAATTGGAGGTGCTGAATTCAAATTTGAAATCCGTTTATACTCATCATCTCTATTTTTTTTTTTTTTTTTTTTTTTTTTTTTTTAGATATGCATAGTGTGCATTTTGTGCATATACGGTACATAAAGGCGTATATGCATTTAGGGTTAATTCTAATATTGTGAGACTTATGGCTTATTTTTTAGTTATTATGCACTAAATGTAAGTGATTGCATTACATTATATATATAATTATGTATCAAGACGGATTTTGGCAATTAGGGCAGCAGGTCTCAATCCACACTCAGTAGTGCTCTGGCAGTCATTGGGAGAGGTCTCGCAGGTGGCGCAGGAGGTTGGTGTCCCTCAACTATCGTGATACACATCTTTTGGGTAGCTAAATATTAGTATTACATTTTCCAATGCACATTTTATTGCCTTGCATATGATTTAGTTTTACTTTGTTATATTTTCAGACTCTCCAATGACTTCCAGCACGTCAAAACATCGAGGATGCCTCAACATGGCCAATTCTTTCTGCTACGTGTGTGGGGACTTCACAACAGTTGCACAGCGTCGAACCATCCCTTCCCTCCTCAGAACCACCTACTTTCACTATTTTTAGTGTAAAATTGGTGATCAGGACAATTCTTTGGCTCCACAAATCTGTTGTAAACCCTGCTACAATGGACTAACTGCAGGGTTTACTGGCAAGAAAGCGGCTTTCAACTTTGCAGTCCCGATGGTTTGCAGAGAGCCACGAAGCCACGCAGATGATTGTTAGTTTTGTTTAACTAATATAACTGGTTTCAATGCATATTCTAGGAAAAAATCAAATATCCCAACCTTCCATCTGCTATGAGACCCGTTCCCCATTCAGATGATCTTCCTGTACCCACACCTACAGTAAATAAGGATCTTCTTTCCTCATCAGATGAAGAAATGCCTTCAAGGGAGGATTCTGCCGAGTCATTATCTTTGGAAGATAGTGAGTCTACATATTCAGGAACAATTGGCAACGAGCCACACTGGATCACGCAAGAAGACCTAAATGATCTTGCTCGTGATTTGTATATGTCAAAACAGCAGTCAGAGCTCTTGGCTTCTCGGCTTAAACAGTGGAACTTAGTCCAGGAAGATGTAAGGATCACCAGTTTCAGGAATCGGAACAAAGACCTTGCTTCCTTTTTCGACATGGAAAACAAGTTGTGCTACTGCACAAAATACCTGGCTTGTTCACGTCCCTTGGTTTGCCACATAAGCCTTCAGATTAGCGTCTTTTCATAGACTCTTCCAAGCGAAGTCTCAAGGCTGTGCTTCTGCACAACGGGAATAAATATCCCAGTATTCCCATTGCATACTCTGTCCATCTAAAGGAGTCCTATGACAATATGGAGCTTCTTTTAGAAGCTATTAAGCACAGCGAGTACCAATGGAGTCTGTGTGGGGACCTCAAGGTTATTTGTCTTCTTATGGGTATGCAAGCGGGCTTCACAAAGTACTGTTGTTTTCTCTGTCTCTGGGATAGTCGAGCTGTATCTCAGCATTACAAGCAGAAAGATTGGGGGTCTAGAAGCACTTTTGTTCCTGGCGAACACAGCGTCAACGGGAATCCTCTGGTGGACATGAATAAGGTGCTTCTTCCTCCTCTTCACATCAAGCTTGGTTTGATGAAGAATTTCGTGAAGGCGTTGGACAAAAATGGTGCTGCCTTCCAATACTTGTCTACTGTGTTCTCAGGTGTTAGTGCTGCTAATCTCAAAGAGGGCATCTTTGTCGGATCTCAGATCCGAGAAGTGCTGAAGGATACTGATTTTAAAGAGCTTCTTAACTTAAAGGAACTGAGAGCATGGGAAGCATTCAAGTCAGTCTGTAAAGGCTTCCTTGGTAACACACGCGTACCAGATTACCAAGCCTGTATTGAAAAGTTGCTAAAGTCTTACGACGATATGGGGTGCCGAATGTCACTCAAGATTCATTTTCTCCATTCCCACCTCAACTTCTTCCCGCCAAACCTTGGAGCAGTGAGTGATGAGCACGAAGAAAGATTCCATCAAAACATTACGACGATGGAGAGCAACTGTCAAGGCAAGTGGAACCCCGGCATGATGGGAGACTTCTGCTGGATGCTCTTGCGTGACATCCCGGAGGCATAATAAACCAGATTATCTAAGAAAACACTTTTTACTGTCTGTGGTACTATGAATTGTGTAATTGTGTCATCCAAGTATATTGATTCAATCAGTGTTCTTTATCTATCATGTTTTATCTGTTATAGGCTGCTACAACTCTTGAAAGGTGCACATATATTCTCTGTTTATACTAAAATTAGACTATTTAAAAGCTAGAAAACTAAAGGTGATAGAGCAAAACTATTTTTGAATTTGAATTCAGCACACCAAAATTAGCAAAAAACACCTATCCCCATTCTTGCCTCAGACCATTTTTTTTTTTTTTTTTTTTTTTTTTTAACCAGTGGAATTATGGTCATCATAACATTGATCTTCATCAAATATTTTTTAACACTAAGTATATATGACACGCCGTAGTGTTTATCATGGAAAATAGCAAGAAATTGGAAGCTATCTTAGTCATGAAAATATCCAATACAAAGCGTGATATTTGATATTATGCGTACTATATTTTTATTCAGCCCAAAATACATTTGGAGTTTTTTCATAAGTTTGCCACTATCTAAGGTAGTAAAAGCAATTAATAGCTTCCAGATATAGTTTTTGAACAAGATACACATTCACTCAGTACCTTAATTATCATAATATCATAATATTCCTCGTTCCTCGTTAAACCATTTAATTATTCTTATCATGAGTGATTTTTACTAAAATTAACACGTTTTATAATTTTTCAAATGATGGGTGTATAAGAAAACTGCATGCTCTGGCAAATTTACCTTCCCCTCTTTCATATAAAGCCTTAATTTCAAGCAACGTTTTATTCACGTGGGAGATTTGTCGATATAGTGAGCTAATTAAATGTAGCACAATGGTCAAGCTCATTCTGCCCGGTGTGTATGATAGGTCACGAATGTGATTATGATTTCGTTATATTGATTAAACATAGAACCAGAAATCGATGCTGAATAGTGAATATTCTACGCGAAGTAGAACGATCTATAACTACAGTAGCATATAATGAAAATATGATATATACCAAAATGTTGAATCTTAAAAAAAAAAAAAATATGATCATACTATTTGTTCGAAAACTACTTTTTGAAAAATTATTTAAAAGAATTACCATTAGAAGTACTGACAAAATTTGCTAACAGCTTTGATATGGTAACCAAAGAATTGATAGATTTTATGTCCACAGTTCTTACAACAGGAGTTTTAATGTTAACAGCCGATATGATATCGAGGAATCAATTATGAAAAATGTACATGTAATATGTAATCTAGTATTATGACTCAGCAAATTTCTTTCCGTAATTATAAATATTTATATTTTGGAATCGCACGAAGCAGAAAATCTTAAAGATATCCTGGGAAAGGATCAATTACTCACCACTATTTTTAGTATATATTACTGCCTAAGTGAATAATGGAGCAATTTAGCTTATTTGTCACCTCTGACATTTTTTTTACGATGCTCTATTAAGAAACTCATTTTGGAGTGCAATAATATGGAAACGTGCTGTGAGCTGTAATAGCAGTTAATTTGAATAAATAACTCAAGGTGGCATTGTTTCGGCGACGACAATAACATTTTAACCTATTCATTAAAGAGAGATTATGCGAATTCTAAAAAAAAAAAAAAATCTAAACAGCTATACCAACATAAATCATGGGTATAATAATAGTTTAGATAATCATATATATATATATATATATATATATATATATATATATATATATATATATATATATATATATATATATATATATATATGTGTGTGTGTGTGTGTGTGTGTGTGTGTGTGTGTGTGTGTGTATTTATTGAATAGGTCATTCCAGACTTAACTTATGCCATAAAAACTTAGAGCCTTAGTAGCTAGTTACAACTCAAAGAACTCAGTAAAGAAATAGACAAATTATAATTGATCTTTTTCACGTTAAACAGAAAAAAACTGTTTGGATATGTAATAAAGCAGTAAATAAAAATCTCACAAATATTTAGAAAATCACTGTACCTGTCATTAAAAAATAATTCGTATCAGGAGGAGTTTTATAAAAACCTATTGATTACTCAAATTTACTTGTTAGTAGAAATATCATCAAATTAGTCATTCTAGAGGATAATACAAAGAATTAGTTCATGAAAATACAAATATTCCTATATAAGTATATCTAAGTAATGATTATGTAATAAAAATAGAAGTTTATTCAGAAGATGGAATGATTTATTAATTTCTTATATATTTGTTCAAATTTTAACTAATGAAAGAAATATATCTTTGTCTTTACTCTACCTCAGAAAAAAATAATAATATAAATATTAATATTTTCAAAAAGTCGCTAGTATTTCCAATGTTATCATATAGATGGCAAATTTTTCAGTTAAAAACATAAAAGGATAAGAAAGAATCATTGTACAAAATATTTGATGTTTGAAAATGGAATTCATGTGATAAATCAAAAAGAAACGAGGAAGTAAAAGAGATAAAAGGAAAAATTCGTTTCATAATGTCAGTTAAAGCACGTACATTGCAGTCTTATGTAATGAAAAATAAACAAAGCAATGGTAGGCTTTTTATTTTTAAAATATGAAGGGAGATATTCACGTTCATGGTGTATAAGCAAACACTAATATGAATCCGTTACTCAGACGGCACGTTTCACATAAGCATTAAGTGAATTTGTTATTTGTCTTGGTAATTCCATGATTTTATTTTTTCACGTTTATTGCTCTGAGTGGTCAATAATGGAAATCTCATGCTTCGAAAAATTGACAGGCTAATGATTACAGGCTGAAGATATTTCAAACATTAGTTTATTATGATATAAGCAAATCGACGCCCTTCTTTTTATTTCAAATGGGGCTTTTTCAACACATGGACTGGACAAATAGTACTTTGTTTAATAATTGGTATATTTAATCGCAAACAAGGTTAAATTTGTCGAATGGAGAAATTATTATTTTCGTAAAAAAAAAAAATAGGATTTTTCAGATAAAGTGCTATCCATTATTCATAATCTATCATTGAAGCGTTTATCGATTTATTTGTGAATATGTGATTCGTTTCATATAGTCTTGGATACCATGTGGTTGTTTAGTTCTCTTTGAAGTGTATTCTCTTCAACTGTTAACAATCTTCATTCGGGTTTAAACCTGCATCTTATTACATTCAAAACATACTTGATACTAAATAATATCCAATGACTACATTACAATAAAATTTTATTTCAGTAACATATAGATTTATGGAAGAATGTTAGAGTTGATTTTTGAAATAATTAAATCGAAACATCTACTTCAGTTTAAGCAGCCTCCTCTCGTTTTTTAATACTATACATAACAATAATCACTTTTCATTTGTAGTAGTAAATGTGATATTATAATTATGGTGTGCTGGAAACCTGCTCATGACCAGACAATTTGCCAATAATATTTTTTACCACTAAACGATGTGGTTTCTTACTACTATTACTTTGTTTACTTACAACAATTTGCAATAAAAGGTAAGTTTAGTAAGTAGAAAACCAAATAAGATTGATATGATTGTAATCGCATTACTAATACTATGCAAAATATTCACGAAGGGCATATTCTGCTAAGCATTCAGTGGAAACTTTTATTAGAATCTTAGTAATTTTTCTCTAATATGTTTTGTATACGAAATATTAGTATTTTCAGCATTAATGAGAAAAAAAACAGGTAAACCAGACTGTTAAAAACTCTAGTTAGCATAGTTATTTCTTGATTTTCAATAGTAATATCGCATAAGCAATCATACTAGAAAATGTATAGTTTAATTCAGAAAACTTCTAAGCAGTCTTTAGGACATGGTTTTTTCAGCAAAGTCATATCCCTGAATTGAAACATTTTTCCTACTTGTGCGGCTTATTTGAGACCAATTTCTGCTGATATATCTGGCAATTACGAAAGCATTAATCCAACGACTTCCCCTTAAGCTGCCTCAATGGAAACAGGGGAGGAGTTAATCTCCCCTTCTGGCATCAATGAGTGACTGCAAATAGGATTTCCATCCGGCGTTTGAGAATTCCTGATCATAATTCCTTGAATTGTTTGCATTAGAATGATATTCTGTTACGCCAAGAGATCGGCAAAAAGTGAAGGAATTTTTCAGAGTTTGACCATAATGGAGATATGCAAATTTGAATGCCAAAATGACAGAAGAAAAAATAGGGAGAAAAAGTCTCAACCATAATAGAGCAGAGGGTACCAAAACAGAAACCACAGCATTAAAAAATCTTTGATGTTAAGGGAATATCTCTTAAGTTTTAAAGATTAACTATCGTAAAAATGAAACGGTAATTTAAATGACTTTAGTAGCTTTTATTCATGGCAACAAGTAACGATTTCTGAGACAAACGTTGAATATTACTGTTCAAAAAAGCAAAACAACATAAAATGGTTAGAAGAAAATCTTCCAGAAATGAAACAAATGAAGAAGAATGTTACAGGACCAAATATTCCAAATCATGATCGTAAAAGATAGGTGAAGTAATTATTGTTGGATTACTTAAAGATAATGGAGTAGCTTCAGATAATGTTATCCTTAGAAGGAGGGAGTGTGCGAGGTGGTTGCTAACAGAGAGGGGAGTTGAATGCAAGTAACATTTATTCAACAGACAACAAGTTTATATACAAGCAGTTCTGAGCACAAATATTACAAATATTCAAACATGCAAAGGCAATCTTAAACGTGTTCTTTCATTAGTGCGGGGAAGAGTGTGAGAGATGAAAAAGACAAAACATTACAGTGTACAAGCGTGAATGATACATGTGTGGTATATGACTCCCCGTCCCAAAAAGGACATACACTACATGTGAAATAGGGCCGTGAGCATCTTGCTCTTTAGAGCCATACTGTTGGAGATACGAAAGTTTTGGGTGATCAATGGAGACCCAGTCTTCTTTATCATGAATGTTAATTAAGAAAGCCTTTTTTGTGCGACAGATCACATGAAAAGGTCCCATGTGAGTGGGTGGTAGTGGTGGCTTGCTAATGTGTTGCTTTGCTGGGGACTTGTAAGTCTGGTGGCATTTAGTGAGTTTGTCAAAGGAGGTTGCAGATGGAAAAAATTCGGCAGGGACGACGAACAAGTTGCCATACACTATTTTACCTGCCCAGACATACAGGGTGTCTTTAAGAGTGGTCCTTAGTCCGGAATTGACCCAGGAAAGCCAAATAAACCAGTTAGAGTCATTATGCCGGGACATCAAAGCTGTTTAGATGGTGCAATGAAAAAGTTCCATCAATTCCTTTCACTGCAGGTTGTAGGTGGTTGTCTGATGTAGTGTGATGCTCAGGAGATTTGCTAATGATGTCCACAATTGAGAGGTGAAAGTATCACCCCTGCCAGAACGAATATACTCAGGGATAGAAAATCACACTATCCACATTGAGAGTAAGGCAGATGTACATGAGGCAAAGGTTGCAGTTTCCATGGGAATGGCTTCATGCCAACAAATGGAGCAGGCAATAACAGTAACTAGGTAACGATGTCTTTATGATGAGGGTAGGGGACCTTCATATGAATGTGGGAAAAACTACGGGGAGGTTGAGCAAGGGTGCCCACACCTGAATCCATATGTCGATGTACTTTTGAAGTTAGCATAAATTACAGGCACAGAGCCAATATTTAGCATCCTTAATAATGCAATGCCAAATGAACTTTGCTTTCAGGATCTCTGTAGTAGATCGGCATAAGGGATGTGAGAGGCCACGGATGAAATCAAACATGTAAAGGCGCATGAAAGCAGACATCCAAGCTCGTGGTCAATCAGTACTGACGTCATAGAGGAGGGTGGTGTTGAAGTATTCATATTATTCCAACGAAGGAAGGAGCAGTATGTGTTATATGTTTGGCACTATGGATTCTTTGGCTGTGCTTCTGCCAAGGCATTATAATCCAGTCCCAGTTCAATTGCAGACAATGTGTTTCTTAGCAGGGCAACCGCAATGTGATTTATTTTACCAGGGACGTGTTGAAAGGTGCAGTTGTATTCAGCCATGGCAAAGAGATGTTGGCATTGACAGGCGGAGCAGGCATCAGACTGTTGATTGAATGCATGTACTAGAGGCATGTGGTCTGTGCGAATGATGAAGGGTTTATCTTCTAAGAAGTGGGAAAAGCAATGGACAGACAAATACACTGAAGAAGGACAACGGTCAGTGCGAGCCGTTGTTTACCTGCTCAAATACTACACTAATAGCAACGTCATTAGAATCTGTGTAGAAAAGGAGAGGGGCATTTGTCACGAGAAAAGGGAGACCAGTAGTGGTTGATAAGGTATCTTTGCATTACAGAAGACCATTTATTGAAGGGAACCCCACTTCAGGTTTCTTGGCTTACCATACAGGGGCGATGGGGTGGTGGTGGCAGAGTGACAGCAATGACTGGCAGGAACTGGTGATAATAGCTTATCATGCATAAGAGTTCTTGCAGTGCTTTGACGGCCGATGGCGTGGGGAAGTTCTGAACAGCTGTTACCTTTTCAGGAACGGGGTGGACACCTACAGGAGGGATGTGGTGCCCTAAGAACGATACTTAGTCCGCACCAAAGGTGCACTTGTCGTGCCGAACAACAAAGCCTTTCTGTCGTAGGCAGCCGAGAATGATGCGTAGTTGATGGAGGTGTTCCTGTTTGGAGAGAACACAAGTATGTCATCCATGTAACATATGCAAAAGGAAGACCCAATAAGATGACATCCAGGAGGCGTTGATAAGTAGCTCAAGCATTATGAAGTCCAAAATAAGAGTAATTAAAGGTGCATGTACAGAAGCAAATGGTGATGGGGGTCTTAGAGATGTCTTCTGGATTTTTTGGCACCTGATAATACTCCTTCAAGAGATTAAGCATGGAGTAAACTTTTGCTATGTGCAAGTAGGAGGTAACATCAGTGATAATTGGGAGCAGGTAGTGATCTGGTTCTGTCTGCATATTCAGACGCTTGTAATTACCACAAAAGCGTAGGGAGCCTTTCTTCTTCAGGACGATGTGTAAGGGCGACGACCGTGGGCTTGAGGCCTTTTGTCAGAGGCCCATTATTTCCATTTAGGCAAACATTTGTTTAGCTGCTACAAAATGATCTGGTGCCAGACACCTCAATCTGCTAAACACTTGAGGCCCCATCGTCTTGATAAGGCAATAAATACTGGGCTTAGCGGGAACCGTGAGCATATGGGGAAGTTCAAGTTGGAAGACTTCTGGGTACAACATGAAGAGGTGGCCATAGGCATATGTAAGTGAGCTGATTTGTACTGCAAGGTCAGAGGGCCGGGTTAAAGAGGTGTCAACGTGAACGACACTCCACTGACTAATCATCTATGCCCCACATCAATAAAAGGAGAAATTATGTGAGGATATCCACTACATCAGCAACAAAGAATTTCCAATTTTATTTGTTGCTCCAAGACGATAGTGTGAGTGTCTTTTACACATTGGTAGGGATTGCATATCATTGAGTACCTACTAGGTGGACGTTAACAGGCTCAGAATGACCACCTCATTTCCTTGAGAGTGAATATGGTAGAAGGAAATGGCCAGCACCAGTATCTACGAAAAACCAAAACCTGTACCTGCATCATGTAAAAGGAAAAGATTAGTGCAAGGGGAGTCCACTGCCACAAGTGATGGCCTACTTAAGTTTTTTTAGCACTGACAACCATCTGCATATTTCTTTGCAGCATCCCCAAATCTGCAGTAGTAGTAGCAGAACTGCCACTGAGGGGTGTCCGTAAGTGGTTGGAGAGGTTGTTGGTCGGGTCTTTAATGAGGGGTAGCATATATGGGTGGTAGGTCGCTTTGTCGCTGCAACGGCATGTCAAGGGGCAGTAAGGTAGCTGTTCATAAGGGCATCAACTTTGGTCTTGGTCATCAGGTCCTTCATGGGAAAAATATCGATATCAGGGATGGTGGCGCAAACAGGGTTGGGTAGGTGTCTTACCCAAAGGGCACGAAGTAGGCTCATTTCCCGAGAACAACCCTCTGGCGCAGGTTGCAAGAGAGTCATACTGGTCGTTTCCCTTAGAGCGAGCGAAGATTTTTGGTACCTCAATGGCTGTTAAGAGAGCTGAGAAAGCTTGGCTATACAGGCAGCTGGTGACCGGAAGTATTGGTCGCAAAGCCAGTTGGATATTTCTTGGAAAGTGTCCTCGGGGATTGCTGCGAGGACAGTCTGCTTTGCTGCTTGAACGAGTCACGCTCTTGTTGAGAAATGGAAATTCGGCATGCCTAAACCAAGTGAACACTTTTCTGATGACAAAGGGCAGCAGTTTCAAAGATGCGGCGTTGGTTGGAGATTCATGATAGGTGAGTGGCATCATAAGAAGGCTAGGGCATAGTAGTGGCAAAAAAGGCGGTGAGGAGCTGTTCACTTTGAGGGTTACCAATGTGTGAGATGGTTGTTAACAGAGAGGCAAGTTGAATGCAAGTAACCTTTATTCAACAGATAACGAGTTTATATACAAGCAATTCTGAGCAATATTGTCACAAGAATTCAACCATACAAATACAGGCAAAGGCACGCTTAAACAGGTTCTGGTATCAGTGCGGGAAGAGCGAGAGATAAAAAAGGACATAAATGTTAGTGCCAAGCATGAATGAAAAACGTGTAGTACACGAGAGACTTAGTATTGCTTTCGTAGGAGAGAGGGAGATGATTAGGTTTTTGAAAATTGTAGGATATGGTTTCAGTACGAAAATTGTAAGAACTATCGATAGCCTCGTTGTCTTCTAAATAACTAGATCGCAGGTGAAATACAAAGGTAAAAAAAAAACGTAGAGAAACCGATATAGTATCTTTTGTTATAAGAAATTTTTCCTGATGTTAAAATAGAAATAAACCTTGTGTAACTCCTAGGCTTTCAACATGGTGTTTCCCTCCTTCATTTCCTAATTTAATAACTTTAAATAATTTTACATCAACTAACCACTAAGCAAATACTATTTTCTGAAAAGAGATGAAATAGTTCTAGCAATGATTATAATAATATAAATTCAGCAAGCACTTAGATATAATTACATTAGAGTTCTTGTATTATCCTTTTGATCTTGTGAAGCTTCTATCAAGAGTCTATATTTAATAACTAAGATATTTCCTACTCTCTTATTTGGCCTGTTTCAGACTTCAGGAATGTATAATTGAAACCAAAAAATATTTATGCAATTTTTCTTCTATACGCACAAAAAATTTATCATGATATTTCCATTCCATACTTTAGACATTTTTTTTTTTCTTTCATACAATTGAAAATTCTTTAGGTTATCAAAGTAATCGTGTTCTTTTTTCATTAAATTTTCCATTCCTCAACACTTTTGGAAGTCATCTTACAAGAAAAATTAAATAAAAAGGGGGAGCCTACTGTTATACTGTAAACGAATAATAATACTAAAACTAATATATCTAAAAATACAATATCTCTGGTTAAAAATGTAAAAATTGCCATAGACGTATCAATAGTCGTGGTGACTCTTTCTTTATAAGAGTTACTAGCATTTGTGTGATATATTTAAACCTCGCTTGGAGGAAGGTTAGTGAAGTCAACAAACTTAAAGTTAACCATAGACTTTACTAAAATACTTGGATGCATTAAGTTATTTTTATATGCTTTCTAATGCCTATCTCGAAACTAAGAAGATCGAGTTAACCCTGGAACGGTACGGTTGGTCGTCCGCGACCCCGAGCGTCAAAACAAAAGAGGTTTTTCTCACGTGACTCACCCCCGTTACTGAATTTGTGGGTGATCGACCTGCAGTCGGTGTCTCGCCTACACGCTCTAGTAGTGTCCAGATGTGCATTGCTGTAGCTGTATTCCTTCCCAGATTTCTGAGACGCGTCAGGGTCGAGCGCGACCGAGTTTACCCTTCTAAGGTAAGCTGCATAATTATCAAAGTTATTACGTATTATGAAATTGTCGAAGAATGGTGCAACTTGTATAGGTTATCAGTTGTGGAAAGTCTTGGTGGATTGTTTGGCTACCATGCCCATGTTTTTTTTTTTAAGTTGAAACGTCGTTCATCACCACGAGGACCATTTTACCGCGAGTGCCCCTTTTTCAGTTTTTTTCATTTTTTGGCCAAGTCATTTTTCCGTAAGAAATTGCCAAATAGTGTCGCAAAACTTTTGCTTTTTTAGTGTTGAAAAGTGTGTCTAGATGATCTGGCTACCCATGCGTGACTTTGTTTTTGTCAGATACGCCGTAGATATTGGTATGTGGGGTATTTTCCTGCGGTTGCCAATTTCTGTTTTTTTCAATATTTGTAAAAATGTTCTACGTAGTAAAGAATTGCCATATATTATTGATTTTTTTTCATGTTTATTTGTTAGAAAGTGTGCCTTGATGGTTGGGCTAACACGTGCATGTCTTTTTTTTTTATCCGAGATGACGTATATTAGAATGTTGGCCATTTTTCCGCGAGTGCCCCTTTTTATTTGTTTTGCATTTTTTGCTTAGCCATGTTACCATAAGGAATTGGCAAGTAGTGTCGCAAAACTTATATTTTTATAGTGTTGGAAAGTGTATCTAGATGATCTGGCTACTCATGCCTATCTTTTTTTTAGCCAGATATGGCGTATATATAGGTATGTGTTCGATTTTCCTGTGATTGCCATTTTTCGTTTTTTCCGATTTCTTTCAAAATTACTACGTACTAAGGAACTATCACAGAGTAATGATTCATTTAGATGTTTATTTGTCGGAAAATGTGCCTTGATGGTTTGCCTAGCAGGTGGCTGAAATTTTTATTTTCTGAAATGCCCACCATTAGCACGTTGCCATTTTTCATCGAGTGCCCCTTTTTATTTGTTTTGCATTTTTTTGCTTAGTCATGTTACTGTAAGGAATTGGCAAGTAGTGTCGCAAAACTTATATTTTTATAGTGTTGGAAAGGGTTTCTAGATGATCTGGCTATCCATGCCTATCTTTATTTTTAGCCAGATATGGCGTGTATATAGGTATGTGTTCGATTTTCCTGCGATTGCCACTTTTTCGTTTTTTCCCAGAGTAATGATTCATTTCGATGTTTATTTGTCGGAAAATTTTGTTTACTTCTTTTTTGATTGAATATCATCAATTTTTTTTTAGCTAAAATATTATATTGTTTTACAATTTTTTTTTTTCGATTTTATTTCCCTTAAAAAAATTTGTTTTGGGTCAGAATTCTATTTTTATAGTCGTAAAATAAGTGACAATTATCCAGCAACCCACCTTACAATTTTTATGCATATCCAAGAATAATTAGATTAGTAAATAACACCTTGAAATTGACATACCCTTCCTACATTTCAGGTGGCAGATTAGGGAGTCTGAGTCAGTGTGGTTGGTGGCCATTTTGTGGACATATCCGAAGCGTAAGTTGCCCTTCCTATAAATATTCTTGTTCCCTATAGAATTTGTGATATTTTGGTATATTTTTACCTGCATAAATATCATATTATATATTAAATATATGTATTTTTTTACAAAATTTCTAAATACTCAAAAAATGACCTTTAGATATGGCCCCTCATATAAATGTAATTTACAAAATAATGAAGATTTTTTTTACATATTTCTAGTTTAGGATAACATATGTTTATTCCCTAAAAAAATTAGCCAATTCCTATTTCATTTGGGTACCCAAAAAAATTCATGAAATTTGGACACATTTTTTTGGCCAAAAAAGGCTACCCTTTTTTTCTCATTTCAGATCTTCACCTCCATGTGTCCGACTTCATCCAAAATACATCAAGATGGTCCTAAACATTCAAGAATCAATTCCTAAAAGGATTTGTGTATATATGAATAATATTTTTTTATGAATTTTTATGTAAGGTCTTTTTTTCTACTTAATTTTTTAAAATATTTATAATAAATAGTTTTTCTGCAGATGAGTAGTATTTATCTTTACAGTAGTTTTAAGCATTCATTGAATTTTTTTTGGCAAAAAAAAAGGAGGTTACTGCAAAAACACATTTTTCAAGAATTTTTTTGTTTTGCGTCGGGGTCGCGCGCGACCGAGTATACCCTTAAAGGTGTGTCCGAGGAGCGTACCTATCCAGGGTTAAAGTATATCGATTCTCGCCAGATGTTCGTGACATGTGGTATAAAGTCTAAACTATCCTACACTACACTCGGCAAGTATGCTGTAGAAATATGTATCAGATCTGAGCATTTTTAAATACCATTACGTAAAAATGGTTGGGCAATATATTACAGGACTCAGTTTCTATACTATGAAGTCCTCTGTCTTGGTCCGTTAGCTGGAAATACTTGGTCAATTATTCTGTTTTTAAGTAAACAAACACATTAAGTATCTTGTTTGAAAAATATATTAAATACAGGTTAAAATTCTCACGAATTATATGATGAAATATGTGGTGTTATTCAGAATAAGAGAAAAAAAGTGTAATTACTAAGTATATGCTACATATTGAGCATAAAAACTGTAACATGGGAAAGTCATGTAAAAAATAATTGTTCCATCCATCATTATTTTGTTGATGAAATACCATATCAGATAATCAAACTGAGTTTCTTTTCTCTTAAATGTAGCAAATTCGGAATAATAAATCAACAGTGTGGTACAATTATAAGAATAAAAGAATATGTAGTAGTCGATAGCTGTTGCAAATGCTCACTTTTCTTAAATGTATGTTGGCTGTATAGGCTCTAAAACTTTCTAGGTCCTCTTTCTAAAAGATAATCTATAGTATTAAAGAGTTTTAATTGACTCCTCGTAATCATATAACTAGAATCCGTTATCAAAGACACCATTTATCGATATGTTCTCTAGAAGAGAGAAAGGGATTAAAAAAAAAAATTACATACCAATGAATATACAGGATAACATTATTTCACACCAATTAGATACATGACATTATTTAATGATGATTATTCTTTCATCTTCCAATTGTTTTGGAATATTTAGTGGCCCATGTACCGTAGATAAAATAACGATAATTTTCAAAAATTGGGTTTCTTTAAGATTAACGGAAGCAAGAAAATATCATTGAACATTTAACATTTTGACATTGCCAACGTTGGATATAAGAAAGAATTTACCACGTATTCCTATTGGATTAATGCCTAATGTCAGTCGACTGCTTGTATAAAGTTTTCCCTAGTTTTAGTGAAAGAGAAATAATGACAAAGGCTTAGACGACCCATAGTGGCACACTCCACAATAGGATCTCTGAAAGGACTCATGAAAAATGTGTCTATTAGGTCTCCGTCAAGCCAAATCTTAGCACATTACTTCCTAAGTGAATCACATCTATTTTTCTTATCATCCCGTGTAAGTAAATATAGCGCTTAATATCTTACTTTAAATCATAATTTCATTAAATGCGTTTTATTCTATTTTCACATATATAGAATATTTTTCCCTATTCAGAACTAAATCTGTCATATCAGGTTTTATTCACTATAATATTTGCTTTTAGACTAAAAGGTAAGTTTTTTCTCTGATAGAAAAGTAATTCTTATACTCAATACCGAATTGTTGATAAATGATTAAAGTCATAAACTACAATGATATTAGCCTGAAAAAGTAATTTTCTTCATTCTTCACCCAATGTAATGAAAAACATTACAGAAAAATTTCAAAGATTCAGTAAAATAATATCAGACAACACAAAAAAACTGCAACAATAAATTGTAGTACTAAAAATAATAATAATAATAATAATAATAATAATAATAATAATAATAATAATAATAATAATAATAATAATAATAATAATAATAATAATAATAATAATAATAATAATAATAATAATAATAATAATAATAATAATAATAATAATAATAATAATATATCACAATCCCAAGATATTCATAATTCCAGGTAATTTAACTAAACATTGTAACAACGGGATTAAACGGAATTTCTTGAAACATAGAGGGATTATTTTTGTCCACCCCATTAAGTATGATAGTTAATCCAGATAATAAATTTAACAACCAACGTACTTTTATATATATATATATATATATATATATATATATATATATATATATATATATATATATATATATATATATATATATATATATATATATATATATATATATATATTAATTATCATTACAATAAATTTACACAATTTTCACCAGTTTTACTTTCATTTTTTAACCATTTTATGCATTTGGGATTTTTTTGCTAACCATTAATAGGATCAAAGAATAGAGTAGAGGTGATCATTTTTTTTATATCACTTTTATTTCATCGTTCTTCAAGTTTAATAAGAAATTGCATTAGGCTTCCCATCACTTTAACTCAATGATCTTGTAAGGCATAAAATATCATTCTTCATTCCTTTCCTAATTAGAGCTCAGTAGAAGGGATTGCGTTTGACGTGCACTCAAAGATTGCATGTTTGTTTAATTCCCTGCTATTTAAAGTTCCTGCTTCTCTCGGAGCTAATTTCCCTTGAATATTAGTTTTCCTATTCCCCTCATTTTTGCACTACATTTTTTTCAAATTCTCTTTCCTAGTCGCCAAACCTCTTGGGAGAGAAATTATATTCTTTCAAATTAGAAGTTCCCTACTTCTGAATCTATGATCTGCAGTACATGAAGATCTTGAGTGTAATTTGTATTGGGTAGCCTGTAGGTTTTCAAAGATTGCTGCTATTTAGAGAGATTTTCTTCGCTATTAAACCTGCAGATATTATTTCTTTTACTTCATCGGTATCTTATTTTTAAAAGTTATATTGTACTTTTGAGAATGTCTTTGATAACTGTAGTGTAAATTTTGAAATATTTACGGAGTTTCTCTCATAACATATGTATTTTCCCCTGAATTATATCCAAATATATCTTACTTAAAATTTTCCTTGTTGATATTGGAGGGACAGTCTTATTTTGGGGTTACCTAAAACATTTTCGTTTTTCAACCGATTTAACTTCCTTTCGAAACCATTTCAAAGAGAATTCGATACACTGAAAGTTGTACAGTATTTTGGAAGTTGCCTTGGCATTTTAATTTCTCTAATATGTATTATTTCATCAATGTGTAGAAGTCACTTATAAAGGTGACAATTTTTCATTAGAAAGCTCTTCGTTTTCAAAAAGTACATGTTTTTTTTTTTCATATATTCAAATGACAAAAATAAGTCAATATTAGAAAATAGTAGCGCTTTTTCTCCAAAAATGTCCTGTTTTGAGAAATCGTGCTTCACGGCTTTTGTGTGTGTGTAGATTCATTGAATAGACTTTAGCATGCTTAAGTATGGGCTTTTAACGGTAATTTTCCTTAACATTGGGGATCAAAAGGGCATAATGATTCTATTTCAGGGTTATTTACTAAAGAGTTGCGAGTCCCTTCCTTCCAATCCAGAAATACATACGCTAGATGAACTAAATGCTACATATGAACAAGTTGTAGCTAGCGTAATATAGTCTTATCTGCAAATTTTCTGGAAAAATTTTAAGCTTTTGACATATTAACTATCGTCTCTGAATCTTTAGGTATCTTTCAGCATAATCACAGCCTAGAAATTATAAGAATATAAACGAGCAGGCAAGAAAATACAATAAACATAACTTAGAGAGACGTTCCTACCAGCTTCGGCTTCGGCCAAACGAGTCAGTCGCTCATACAACATTGCCCATTCAAGGGGAAGGGGAGAGGTAATGCTCAACTTCGACCCTCAGTTTGTTTCCATGACTCAGAATCAGAGAGTGGCGGATTCCCAATTCGACTCCTCCATAACAAATAATTCTAACCATCTTTTACTCAGCCCAGTGAGAAGTTTGAGGCTGTTTCTCAAGAGAAGGGCAGCAGTCCATCCCCGTGTGCCTTCACTTTTCGTCAGGTCAGGGAGGAACAAGAGGAGGGTCACCAAGAACAGTATCTCTGCTTGGATTTGCACGGTCATAGACTACGGCCTTGAATCCGGACCCTCCTACTTCACGTTGCCCCAGAGTTCACGATGTCAAGAGCGTAGCTACGTCCCTTGCCTTCAAGAGAAACTTCTACAGGCTGGGGTGTGGAAACCTCAAAATATATTAACAGCCTACAGGAGGCTCAATACGTTCTCTATCATCCCTTTGGTGGACAAGTAGCAAGAGGTTGAGGGCATTGTTACCCTGTTTTAGTCTGCGTGAATGAAAAGATTTGACTGGCTCTTATTCTTTTCTTCATCCTCCCGTCTCTCGGGGAAAGCAGCATCGTGGGTTCTCTACACAAGCTGACCACAAACCACTGTAGGTAAACCATGTTTCCTTGTGTACCTAATATAAAGTTAATATTGTTAAGTCCCCGTACCCTGGCGAGGTGGTATCGGGAGAGTCTTGGTTACAACAGTTTTTCCTACAAAGACTCAGAATAACTTTAATCTGGAGAAGCACCACTAAATATCTCAGCACACAGCTTGCGTAGGCTGCAGACCTTGCGTAGCAAGGTTCAGCGAGGTATAGAGACTCATAATTTCTAGTAAAAACCTATTCAAAATAAGGAGCCCTGGGTAGCCAAAATATTCAGTTTGGCAAGGACATCCTCGACACCTAATGGGCGACTCACCCCTATAAAATAGCAGAGGTGTGTATTCCAGTTACGGAACAAATGACATATTTATAGATAATTTGTATTTTTCCTAACAATATAAACCTTTAGCTATTTTACAAACTTTACCCGCAAACCCTCCCCCCCTTGAAGTCTTACCTTCAAGCAAAGTGAGCTAAATCCCATTTGTCTAAGTGGGAGCAGTAGCAAGCTACTCCTCCCCCTACCCCAACTAACTAGCGGAATGGGTGGTTAACCCTAAAATAATTTTAATGGCTCGTCTTTTCACAAATGCCGAAAGTATTACGCCTAATGAATAGCTAAAGGTTTGTATTGTTAGAAAAATACAAATATTTTACGAATTTTTCTTATTTTAGACAGGGTAATCAACAGAAAGATTGTCTCAAACTTATTCAAAAGTTTATAGGAATCCATTGACTAAGGCTTTTCCTTGACCAAATCTTTCAGGAATGGACAAACCTTCTAGTTTGCCATGTGAGATGAGTCTGCTGGTAAAGACGAGTTTGCTGGGAGAGACGAGTCACCTTAACAAGGTGAGTTTGCTGGTGAGACGAGTCAGCTGGAAGTGACGAGTCTTGCCGGGCACGACGAGTCTGTTCATGAAACAAGATCTTCATGCTAGGAGAGACGAGTCTGCTGGGTGAGACGAGATTTTGAGACGAGTCTGCTGGGGGACAAGGTCGGCTTCTGGTGGGCCTCCTGATGCTCCCGGAAGTTGACACAGACGGACGACGGAAGGAGATCAGCATATCCAGGCATATTTTCCAGCGTTGCCTACCTCAGGATGTCAGGACCCAACTCACCGATGCGGACTCGCTTCTGATGGAGGACCTGGTATTCAAGGACCAGAAGCTGCACAAGGCCTGACTGGCCTCTAGGCATGCCACATCACCAACGTTTGTTCATATTGTCGAGGGAGAGGATGACGATGCAGACTGGTTGGACAGAAGAAGAAGGGTAACCCATCCTGGTTTTATTTTCACCAGACCTCCTAGAAGGAAGCAATGAAGTGCACACCCCATGCAAATTCCCCAAAAAATATAGGACGGCGGCCACCTAGAGCATCAACCTCAGTCGCTAACGTCACAGGACCCCAACAGGTGGGAGTTCTACCTACGTGACACTGTGTCAGGCCGGATGATGTTGGTAGACAACAGCAGCCTACACTCAACATTCCCGACTATGAAGGAAGACCATGGAAACCCCACCGACTCCACCACCCAGTTGGTTGCCGCCAACGGTAGCCCTATCCATTTTTACGGGACCAGGATATTGGAAATCTCTATTATGGGACGCTCCTACATCTGCATCTTCATCATTACCGACATCAATTGGGAGCATATTTCATGTCCAAACACGGACTGTTGGTGGACGTCAGCCTCCTCAACACGAGGACATGACGCTCTTAACCTCTTACCGCCAGCTCAGGCATACTCACCTTGTGCTCCCTTATCCCTCATCACTATGCCGACCTCCTGCAAGAGTTCCCCGATGTATTCAAGCCGGAACCCCGCCAGGCAGCTGGTTCACCAGCCAAACACGTCATATTATTATTATTATCATTATTATTATTATTATTATTATTATTATTATTATTATTATTATTACTTGCTAAGCTACACCCTAGTTGGAAAAGCAGGATGCTATAAGCCCAGGGGCTCCAACGGGGAAAATATCCCAGTGAGGAAAGGAAAGAAGGGAAAATAAAATTTTTAAGAAAAGTAACAACAATAAAGTAAATATCTCCTATATAAACTATAAAATCTTCAACAAAACAAGAGGAAGAAAAACAAGATAGAATAGCATTTTCGTGTGTACCCTTAAGCAAGAGAACTCTAACCAAAGACAGTGGAAGACCAGGGTACAGAGGCTACGACACTACCAAAGCCTGGAGAACAATGGTTTGATTTTCGAGTGTCCTCCTAGAAGAGCTGCTTACCATAGCTAAAGAGTCTCTTCTACCCTTGCGAAGAGGAAAGTAGCCACTGAACAATTACAGTCCAGTAATTAGCCCCATGGGCAATGATATGTTTGGTAATTTCAGTGTTGTCAGGTGTATGAGGAAAGATGAGAATCTGTAAAGAATAGGCCAGACTATTCGGTGTATGTGTAGGCAAAGGAAAAATTATCCGTAATCAGAGAGAGGGATCCAATGCATTAATGTTGGCCAGTCAAAGGATCCAATAGCTCTCTAGCGGTAGTATCTGAATGGATGGCTGGTGCCCTGGCCAACCTACTACCTATCATCCAATCATCACATTTTGACTACAGGACCCAGAACTCATGTCAAGTTTCGCCAACTACGACCCTAGAGGCTCCGTGATCCCAAGAACACGTTCACGGACATGGAGTGGATGGGGATCTGCAAGAAGGTGGCAGTCCCATGGAGCTCCGCCTTCCAAATGGTAGAGAAACCCGACGGTATCTGGAGACCTTGCGGGGACTATGGCTGCCTATACCTAATCACAACGCCCGATCACTACCCCCTGCCAAACAAGCAAGACCTCACTAGCACCTTTCACGGGGTGAAGATGTTCACGTAGATGGACCTCCTCAAGTCGTACTTCTAGGTCCCCGTTCACCCGAATGACTTCCCAAAGACGTCCATCATCACGCCTTTTGGGACGTACTCATTCACCTTCTCCATCTTTGGCCTTAAAAACACTGGGGCCACCTTCCAGCGCCTGATGGATAGCCTCCCTGTCGAAATACCATTCTGCTGCTGCTACGTGGATGAGTTCCTAATACTCTCCAGATTGCAAGGAAGAGCACAAGGGCACATCCGAGCAGTCCTGAAACACCTGCAGGAGAATGGGTTATTCGTCTACTTCGACAAATGCACGTTCAGTGTAGAGAAGGTGGATTTCCTGGTACATGAGGTTTCCTCAAAGGGAGTTCACCCATGACCACCAAGGTGGAAGCAGTGAGGACCCTTACCACGCCTACGACAACCATGGCCTTGAAGGAATTCATCGGCAGGGTCAATTATCATTGAGGTTTCATTCCAGACATTGCTCGCATCATGTCACTGCTGAACGATGTCATGAAGGGGAACACAAGGAAGTTAAAATGCGAAACCCGTCAGCAGCAGGCATTCTATCAGACGAAGGCTGCCCTCACCAACGTCGCCACACTAGTCTACCAGGACCCAGATACCCCCTCAGACTCACCACTGATGTTGCCTGCGGGGCAGTGTAAGAGCAGGTAGTGAATGGATCACTCCAGCCGCTGGCGTTTTTCAGCCAAAAACTCAATCCACCTTAAACATGGTACAGTACGCTGGACCAGGAATTACTGACCCTCTACCAGGCTGTTCGGCATATCCAGTACCTCTTGGAAGAGGCCTCCTTCACCATCCAAGCAGACCACCAACCACTCGTCCACGCTTTCACTAAGGTGTGTGACGCATGGTCAACGCGGCTTGCCAGCACATACGGAGCTTGCAGTTTTTTCTTTTCCATGAGCGAAGCAAGCCCACAGCCCAGCAAAAACCATTAGAAGGACGTGAAGTGAATCCTATATATTTATGATACTTCAATTTTCAGCCTCCTATATGAACCATATATTTTTCTAACTGGTTATCAAGTCTTTATTTTGCATTTCTGACCATTATTATTGCCGCAAATCACTCGGTTTTCTGGCATTTTCCCACCCCCCAAAAAACTGTTTCCCATTGGGGTCCCCCAAAATGGCCGTTATATAAGGGGGGCCCAAAACTCATGCACGGGTGGTTTGGCTCAATAATCATGGTCAGAAATGCTAAAACATAAGATAGCAAGTAGCAAGAATATATGGTTTATTTATTTGGCCACAAATTAATGTATTATATATTTGCCATTGCAAAACTTTCCATTTCTTATAACAAATTGCAGTTCCGCTAGTAATTAAAGCATCGAAATAATATCCGAAATAGGAAATAAAAACCAAATTATTTATTGCTTAAATGCTCTTAATGCCACCTTGTCACCCCAACCGCAACTTTTCCTTGCCACCCTCAATATCAATAGGGCCTACACATGGGGTTGGTAGCCCCCACTTTGTGAACTACTGTGTCTAAACCTGAGACCTCATAAATTGTTCTATGGCCAATGAAAACTATTATTCCCTATACATTAGACTTGTACTTGCGCAGTATATAGGATTTGTATCTGCGAAGTTATGCTATTGGTAAAATGCCTTGGCTAACTTAAAACGGTGTAGGCCTACCAACATCACAAACTACATATGTACCAAATTTTTATGTGAAAAAGAATAGCCTATACTAGTATTATAATATGCCTGGCATGGTATCTAGATTAACAGTACCAGCTTTTTATGAAAATGTGGGACGTTTAATTACAGAAAATGTCGGAAACAAGAGATAGTTTTCAGCCAACAACAAGCGTTGGTGTAATAGCACGCAAGATTGGGGAACAATACATTTGGCAGGAAAATTGGAATATGAAAATAAGTTTTTCCTCTCTTTAAATCCATATTTAATCGTATCTATATATTGAATAACATTACATAAATGCAGAACTAAAAATTACTACATTAAATGCATACTTAACTCCGCTAGTTTCACAATAACACGAAGAAAATACCATTTACTACTTTTCTGACTTTATCCAAAACTCTTTTTGGATTCTCATGCAAGCGAACAAATGTGCGGATGCCCCATAGAGAATGCACACATTCATGTGCCATCATACTGACGCAGGTCACACACACGCGCATATATATATATATATATATATATATATATA
>NC_090733.1:90654201-90684201 GCF_036898095.1 Palaemon carinicauda | reverse complement strand
GATACATGGAGTAACTAGAAGATTCCACTAAATTATTTATCATTTATACACTCGACGAAGTCCCTATTCATTTATTGGAAATGAAATTTGAATGTTTATCTTCAGCTTACCAAACTCGTCTAAAAAAGACTTATGTGTATTGGAATATAATATTAAAGGCCTCTATAACGATAAAAGAAAATTCACCCATTTGGCCTACCATTTTCAGAGATTTTAATTTTAGATGGAATTATATTGGAAGAAACAAAGAATATTTTAATTGAGCTTAGTTCATAATGTGCTCCAAAAATGCCCGATCATAATTGCACTAATTAACAATAGAACCGATAAATTCTCTCTCTCTCTCTCTCTCTCTCTCTCTCTCTCTCTCTCTCTCTCTCTCTCTCTCTCTCTCTCTCTCTGCCTGCTGTTCCACTGCTGCTATGGCAATAGTCTTTAATGAAAATATTAGATATACCAACTTTCATAATGATTGTATTAAATTCTGGGTATATTCATCTTGAATATTATCCATATAGTTATATAAAATCGGAAGAGCCTGATATATCTATAAAAAAAGGAATCAGTTATTAAATTTGACCAATAGTATATGAAAGTGTCGTATAGTTTCCCGTTCTCTTCAAAACCTTCATGAGAATAGGATTTTTCTTCGTTAAGGACGACCAACAAATATTAATTTTGATCTAAAATAAAATTTTAACTTCACATCCTACGAGTAAGAGGCAACAAAAGATTCCTCTACTATATATAAAGCAAGTTATTTGAGTGCCTGACCTAATGAATCATGAAGTTGGCATCATTCTCCCTTGGTAGGCGCTGCTTGCAACGCGTCAAATATTAGTGGAGGGCTCAAGCTTATGACCAGTCTAATTATATAAGTATGAGGCAGTTTTCTCACTTTCAGATGAACACGAATTAACGAAGTGCATGATATATCACATGGGAAGAGTAATAATCTATGAAGTAGGCTGAAGCAGACGGCATTGCTCAAAATTGATTAGAATGTGAAATGCACGCTTTCCTGCTCTCTGGTACCGGGTGTGTCAGAAAGTTTACAGATACGATGAAAGTATCAGAACTTACTGAAATTGCCATAGAAAGCCTCTTTACAGAAAAAATCCTTTATTGAACATATGGTCAGACCCTTCTTCCATTTCAGTAGAGTGAATAGGTCTTTAAACTGAATGATTGTTAATTCAAGATTGCCTGAGTACTATCCGTAAATAAATATACAAGAATCTATCATACCTCCTCTTCAAGTTGATTGTGCCTTATTATCGTAGGGAGACACGATACTCAAATAAATATATTACGAAAGCCCCTCGGGTATTACTTTTATCCCCTTTGCTGGCCAGATAGATGGTCCACATTGATCTTTATATAATCTATGGAAAACACGTTATATTATTCCTTAGTATGGGTTCCTATAGCAAGAATATTGAAGAAAGAAAATAAATTTAATTATTTTTGTTTATCTTTTTTTTGGAAATTCGCACTTTTATATATACTAGGTCAATATAAAATTTTCATAGCCCTCGATCTTATATTTCCCCATCATTTTCGTTCCCTCGCGGATGAATATTTTTTCATATACATAATTTTACATGTCAAATAATCCTTGTGAAATAGCTAAATTTACTTTAATATGATGATAGAAATATGAAAGCTTGGTATCTGTCATACTAAAATGTTAGTGTGGAATAATGAAGGTTATTCCTATTTAAGTCATATAACCTTTGATTATAAAAAAAAAAGAAGTTATGATACAGATACCTCAGTGCCTGCAAAAATTTTCTATTTATATTTAGCACGTGACTATGAACCATGCATCAAAAGTCGAATAGAAAAATAGGGTAATGATTAATGAATCTTATATAAACTGTATTATTATAGAATTTCATAAAAAATTAAGTAATATGGTGTCCCATATATATATATATATATATATATATATATATATATATATATATATATATATATATATATATATATATATATATATATATATACCTATATATACATATATATATATATATATATATATATATATATATATATATATATATATATATATATATATATATATATATATATATATATATATACATATATATATATATATATATATATATATATATATATATATATATATATATATATATATATATATATATATATATATATATATATATATATATATATATATATGTGTGTGTGTGTGTGTGTGTGTGTGTGTGTGTGTGAATGAGTCTGTATGTGTGAATGTGCGTGTGTTTTATTGTTAAATTATGGTATACTGCCATGACCCTGACATTATTATGTTACTTCAAACTAAAAAGTAAATTAAGAATTAAGTATTTTTGTTTATTGTAACATTTATTGGGAAAATAGGGCTTTTTATATGGGTGAAAATTTAGGTTATCAATAATTAGTTTTGGTCTTAATAGATTTATCCTGTTACTGATATATAAAATATTTACGTTCTTCAAAGTATGTTAATTTTTATATTGAATAAATGGTAAATATTAATCATTTCCCGCAAATATTATGCGCAATGTTCTATTGAATATGATTATATATACCCTGATACTAATAAAATGTGTTTTTTGTTATATATTTAATGTTCTTATCAATATATTCATACATAGAATCAGAATAGGAACATGGCAGTAGAATCAGGTATACAAATCTATTAAAAAAGGTGTCTGATTGGTAATGATGGAATTACTTCATCAGCTTTTAACACATGAGGCTTAATATTATACACAAGGAGAGACTTTCATCCTTTAAGCTATTAGTACTGGTTAATGTCTATAAAAATTCATACGAGTTCAGCTATTGGACGTCTGAAATCCTTTAAAGCATCCGTTTTTTTTGTACAAGCCATCTTATGAAATCCATACATTTCTGTTTGTTTTCAAAACATTACCTCGATCGTTATAGGTTTTCCAAGTTTTCTCCACTGTCAGCAGATAGGAAGAGAAATTTATCTCATTTATATCTTGAATTAGGGTATATGATTTATCTTTTTCCTATTCCATTGCTTCATATACAATATCGTGGTTGGCTGGTTGGTTCAGATTGTCCGGCATTACAGCCGAGCAGGGGCTCTTGGCACAATGCACTGGCTATTAAGAGTGCACACAGAGTGTGCTCTCAGTTCATGCAGCTGTTCCACACCAGGAACATAGCTGAAGGAGTCAATATTTTTGAGAGGAATGGCACACTTTTGTTAGCAACCACCAGACTATATTGGCAAAGCCATCCAAGACCCGGAAAGTAGGTGCAGCTGCTTAGCTCAAAGAGTGTAGCTGTCAGACCATAAACATTGAGTCTAACTGAAACTTAATAGAAAGGCTTTAAACGTAGCTAAAAGTTTTATAACAGCAAGTCCCAGTAAAGTAGAAGAGACTGGGAAAGGATAGAAGGAATTTTAGTAGTAGAAAAAAAGGAGTAGTTATAAATATATGAGCATTTGGTAAAGAAAATGAGGTTATGAAAATTAAAATGCCATTTTCTCTTAAAAGAAAAGTATTTATTGAAATGGTCATACCAGAATTAACTTATGCATAAAAAACTTGGAGCCTTAATAAAGTTTCAACATAAGCTAGGTGCAGCTGAAAGAACTAAGTAAAGAAGTAGACAAGTTATAATTGATCTTTTTCACGTTAAACAGAAGTATCTAATAAGGCATGAAATAAAAATGTCACAAATATTTGGAAATCATTGTACCAGTCATGAAAAAAATTTTCGTATAAGGAGGAATTTCATAAAAACCTATTGATTCCTTAAATTTACTCGTTAGTAGATATATCATCAAATCAGTCATTCTACAGGATAATACAGAGAATTAGTTCATGAAAATACAAATAGGACTATATAAGTATATCTAAGTAATGAGTATGCAATGAAATTAGAAGTTTATTACAGAATATGGAATGATTCATTAATTTTCTTATATATTTTGTCAAATTCGAACAAATGAAAGATATGTATGTTTGTCTTTACTCTGCCTCAAATGGGAAATAAAAGAAATGATAATATAAATAAGAATATTTTCAAAAAGTCGCTAGTATTTCCAATATTATATAGATGTCAGATCTTTCAGTTAAAAACATATAAGTATAAGAGAGAATCATTGTACAAAATATTTGATGTTTGAAAACGGAATTCATGTGATAAATCAAAAAAGAAACGAGGGAGCGAAAGTGATAAAAGGAAAAACTTGTTTCATAATGTCAGTTAAAGCACGTACATTGCAATCTTATGTAATGAAAAACAAACAAAAAGAATGGTAGGATTTTTTTTAAAAACATGAAGGGAGATATTCACGTTTATGGTGTATAAACAAAGACTATTACAAATCCGTTACTCAGACAGAACGTTTCAAATAAGCATTAAGTGAATTAGTTATATGTCTTGGCAATTCCATGATTTGATTTTTTCACGTTTATTGCTATGAGTGGTTAACAATGGAAATCTTATGCTTCGAAATATTGACAGGCTAATGATTTTAGGCTGAAGATATTTCAAACATTAGTTTATTATGATATAAGCAAATCGACGCCATTCCTTTTTATTTAAAATAGGGCTTCTTCAACACATAGAAGAGATAAATATTACTTTGCTTAATAATTGGTGTATGTAATTGCAAACCAGGTTAATTTTGGCGAATGGAGAAATTATTATTTGCATACAAAGAATAGGGCTTTTCAGATAAAGTGCTATCCTTTATTCATAATCTATCATTGAAGCGTTTATCAATTTATTTTTTATTATATGTTTCCTTCTATATAGTCTTGGATACCATGTGGTTGTTTAGTTCTCTTTGAAGTGTATTCTTTTCAACTGTTAACGATCATCATTCGGATTTAAACCTGCATCTTATTACATTCATAACATATTTGATAAGAAATGGTGTCCAATGACAACATTCCAATCAAATTTCAATTCAGTAACATATAGATTTATAGATTTCTCTAATGGAAAAATGTTAGGAGTTGATTTTTGAAAAAAATTCAATCTAAACATCTACTTCAGTTTAAGCAACCTCCTCTCGTTTTTTAATAATATATATAACTATAATCACTTTTCATTTATAGTAGTAAATGTGATATTATAATTATGGTGTGCTGGAAACGTGCTCATGACCAGACACAATTTCCGAATAGCATTTTCTACCACTAAACGATGTGGTTTCTTAATACTATTAATGTGTTTACTTACTACAATTTGCAATAAAAGGAAAGTTTAGTAAGTAGAAAACTTAATAAAATATATATGATTATAATCGCATTACTAATACTATGCAAAATATTCACGAAGGGCATATTCTGCTAAGCATTCAGTGGAAACTTTTATTTGTATCTTTGTAATTTTTCTCTAATATGTTATGTATACGAAATATTAGTATTTTCAGCATTAATGAGAAAAATATGTAAACAAGACTGTTAGAAACTCTAGTTAGCATATTTATTTCTTGATTTTCAATAGTAATCTTCGCAAAAGCAATTATACTAGAAAATAGATAGTTTAATTCAGAAAACTCCTAAGCACTCTTTAAAACATGGTTTTTTCAGCAAAGTCATATCCCTGAATTGAAACATTTTTCCAACTTGTGCGGCTTATTCGAGACCAATTTCTGCTGATATATCTGGCAATTACGAAAGCATTAATCCAACGACTTCCCCTTAAGCTGCCTCAATGGAAACAGGGGAGGAGTTAATCTCCCCTTCTGGCATCAATGAGTGACTGCAAATAGGATTTCCACTCGGCGTTTGAGAATTCTTGATGCTAATTCCTTGAATTGTATGCATTAGAATTATATTCTGTTACGCCAAGAGATCGGCAGAAAGTGAAGGATTTTTTCAGAGTTTGACCATAATGGAGATATGCAAATTTGAATGCCAAAATGACTTTAGAAGAAAAAATAGGGAGAAAAAGTCTCAACCATAATAGAGCAGAGACGCACAAAAAAAGAAACCACAGCATTAAAAAATCTTTGATATTAAGAGAATATCTCTAAAGCATTAATGACTAACTATAGTAAAAAATTAAACGATAATTTAAATGACTTTAGTAGCTTTTATTCATGGCAACAAGTATTGATTTTTGATGAAAACGTTGAATACCACTGTTCAAAAAAGCAAAACAATATAAAATGGGTAGGAAAAACTCCTCCAGAAATGAAACAAATGAAGAAGAATGTTACCGGACAAAATATTCCAAATCATGATCGTAAAAGATAGGTGAAGTAATTATTGTTGGATTACTTAAAGATAATGGAGTAGCTACAGATAATGTTTGCCTTAGAAGTAGGGAGTGTGCGAGGTGGTTGTTAATAGAGAGGCGAGTTGAATGCAAGTAACATTTATTCAACAGACAACGAGTGTATATACAAGCAGTTCTGAGCACAAATATTACAAATATTCAAACATGCAAAGGCAATCTTAAACGTGTTCTTTTATTAGTGAGGGGAAGAGTGGGAGAGATAAAAAAGACAAAAACATGACAGTGTACAAGCATGAATGGTACATGTGCGGTACATGCCTCCCATCCCTAAAAGGACATAGACTACATGTGAAATAGGGCCATGAGCACCTTGCTCTTGAGAGCCATACTGTTGAAGATACGAAGGTTTTGGGTGATCAACGGAGACCAAGTCTTCTTTATCATGAATATTAATTAAGAAAGCCTTTTGTGTGTGACAGATCACAAGGAAAGGGCTCGTGTAAGGGGGTGTTAGTGGTGGCTTGCTACCGTCGTTGCGCATGAATACGTGCGATGCCCTGTGCAAGTCTGTGGGAATGTGTTGCTTTGCTGGGATCTTGTAAGTCTGGTTGCATGGAATGAGTTTGTCAGAGGAGGTTGCAGATGGAAAAAATTCGGCAGGAACGACCAACGGGTTGCCATAAACCATTTTACTTGCCCAGACATACAGGGTGTCTTTAAGAGTAGTCCTTTGTTCTAAAATGACCCAGGAAAGCCAAATAAACCAGTTAGAGTCATTTTACTGGGACATCAAAGCTGTTTAGAAGGTGCAATGAAAAAGTTCCATCAATTCCTTTCATTGCAGGTTGTAGGTGGTTGTCTGATGTAGGGTGACGCCCAGGAGATTTGCTAATGATGTCCACAATTGAAAGGTGAAAGTAGCACCCCTGCCAGAACTAATATACTCAGGGATACCAAATCTCACTATCCACCCTGAGAGTAAGGTAGATGTACATGAGGCAAAGGTTGTAGTTTCCATGGGAATGGCTTCATGCGAACAAATGGAGCAGGCAATGACAGTAACTAGGTAACGATGTCTTTATGATGTGGGTAAGGGACCTACTACCTTGATATGAATGTGGGCAAAACTACAGGGAGGTTGAGGAAGGGTGCCCACACCTGAATCCATATGTCGATGTACTTTTAATGTTTAGCACAAAGTACAGGCACAGAGCCAATACTTGGAATCCTTACTAATGCCATGCCAAATGAACTTCGCTTTCAGTAGCTGTGCAGTAGGTCGGCACGAAGGATATGAGAGGCCACGGATGATATCAAACGCGTGAAGGCGCATGAAAGCAGCCATCCATGGTCGTGGTCTACCATTACTGACGTCATAGAGGAGGGTGGTGTTGAAGTATTTATATTTTCCCAACGGAGGGAGGTGAAGTATGCCTTACATTCTTGGCACTCTGGATTTTTTTTTTGTGCTTCTGCCAAGTCATTGTACTCTAGTCCCAGTTCAATTGCAGCTAATGTGTTTCCTAGCAAGGCAACCGCAATGGGATTTATTTCACCAAGGATGTGTTGAAAGGTGCAGTTGTATTCAGCCATGGCAAAGAGATGTCGGCGTTGACAGGCGGACCAGGCATCAGACTGTTGAGTGAATGCATGCACTAGAGGCATGTGGTCTGTGCAAATGATGAAGGGTTTACCTTCTAAGAAGTGGCAAAAGCAACAGATAGACAAATACACTGAAGAAGGACAATGGGCGGTGCGAGCCGTTGTCTACCTGCTCAAGTATTGCACCTATAGCAACGTCGTTAGAATCCGTGTAGAAAAGGTGAGGGGTAACTGGCACGAGAAAGGGGAGAGCAGCACTAGTTTATGAGGTATCGTTTACATAACAGAAGGCCATTTATTGAAGGGAACCCCACTCCAGGTTTCTTGGTTTACCATAAAGGGGGGGGGGGAGTGCCAACGATGACTGGCAGGAACTGGTGATAATAGTTTATCATGCATAAGAGTTCTTACAGTGCTTTGACGGCCTATGGCGTGGGGAAGTTCTGAACAGCTGTTACCTTCTTAGGGAGGGGGTGGACACCTACAGGAGGGATGTGGTGTAGAAAAATGCACATTCGTGTGCATTCTAATTTTTGTATATTATATGAATTGTTTGGTTGTGGTAAATTTCTTGTTTAAATTGTTTGCTCGGGAATGGTTTGGTTCTTTTATTTTGAAAAGCAAATGCATCTACTTAGCATACCTTAAACTACCTCTTGGGATAATTTTAAAGCAAGAAACAAGCCATTCTTGAGCGATGTATTTTAAGTTTCACCAGGTTGTTCGCTGCTGGACACAAGACTGGGAAAACCATTGTCGGTGGTGAATGATCTGAAGAAGGCAGTATGAAGAGGCCAGCGTAAGAAGCGCAGCAAGGCAGTCTTCTCCTGAATTTGAATTAATTTTTTGGCAGCCAAGGACAAAGGCTGTCATTCATTAGTGTAAGATCGGTGGCTCTGGACTTAGCCGCTCATGGATCACGTCATCGTCTGACCACCTTATACTACTCAAGAGCTCAAATAGAAGACTACCATCAACACCTCTACCTTCGTCACTGCTTTTCTATGGACCTAAGAGACTGGCTATATGTTGAGGTAAGGTTTGCATTAAGTACGATGCATTTGCTTAGTGAACTTTCAACTATAGTTACGGTTTTATAACCTTTTGTCTTGCAACCAAACTCATATATATATATATATATATATATATATATATATATATATATATATATATATATATATATATATATATATATATATATATATATATATATATATATATATATATATATATATATATATATATATAAAGTCTGAAGGGTCTCCTTTTAAGTTTTAAATTTGATTTTGACATTTATATTAGGATATTCAAATCGTTTATTGATCTAGGTTTTGTATTTTCCATAGGTTAATATTAAAAGTTAGTTTGTTTTGTAAGATTTTGCATATATGCACATTGTTATGTTTGTAGCCCCTGACGTTTCCAATTTATAATGTTTCATGCTATGGGTTACAGATCCTTCGGATGTTTCGAAAATTGAGGGGTAATAGTGCGGACCAAATGCAGGTTCTCTGGCGGAGAGAGAGAAAGTCCACGCTAAGTTTGTCCGAGATTTGAACTGATCAGGATCACCATATTCGCCAGTCATTCTTCGGATTGTAAATTGTCATAAATTTACCGTTTAATTGTAAATTAAATTAATTTTTTTATGACTTATAATTTTGCTTCTCCTTAATTTATGTTACATTGCCCTCTCAAATTATTGCTTTTCGAAAATGGCGACGAAGATGGGATTGGTTGCGAGGTTCATTATTGCCTTGAGTATTTTTTTTCTTGATGAATTTCCGTGACCTGGTTACGTTCCAGAGTCCCGTATCACTTTAATATTTCACTGTATTGCTTTAAGTTTTAAAATTGTTCGTTAAATTCTTAGAAAAATGCCGCCGAAGAGCATTTCGCGCAGTTTTCGTTCAGCCCTTAGGCAACAAGTTACCAAGAAGTGTAATTTCATAGAAAGGTTTGTTTCTTCGATGTCTGTAAGCGATGCTAACGAGCATATGAACATGTTGGTTGACCTTAAAGAAAAACTTGACAAAGTGAATAACGAGGTTTTGAAGGAAATTTGGGATAGCGCAGATAAAGACGACAACGGCGATGAATTGGTGAGTGAGGAAATGGATACTTGGTTCGTTTATGACGATCGTTTGAGTAAGTGTCTCTCTCTCCTTAAGACCGCGGTGTCACTTTCGCCCGGAACCCTTTCCGATCGTTCGCGTTCTGAAATTTCACAGCTTAAATGACCTGAACTACCTTTACCGACATTTGGTAATCGAGAAGGTGAGGATATTTCGAAGTTTTTGCGAGAGTTCGAAGCAACTATTGATAAGTATGATCTTAGTACTCACGTTAAATTTACTCTTCTTACGAGACAGCTTTCAGGTGACTCGCTTAAACTGGTAAACTCATTAGATTGTAGCAACCGTTCGTATGAAGAAGCTAAGAAATTATTACAGAAAGCGTTTGCAGATACTTTGTCTCAACAATATAGGGTTATTAAGCAGTTATCGGAGTTGAAGCTAACGTATCAGAGTGATCCGTATGACTTTATCAGTAATATGAGAATAATTTGTAATCAATTTGAGGCTTTGAGCATAGATCAAAACATAGTTTTACAGTATTTCATATGGAATGGGTTTAATGACTGTTTCAAGAATCAGTTAATGCATATTACTGGCTCGAATAAGCCCTCGTTGCAGCAAATAGATGAACATATCTTTACTGCTTTGGAAAGATATAAAAACATATCCAAGAAATTTAATGTGAAACAAGGTAATCTTGAGAAAAAGGTTGTGCCCAACTCAAATTGTTTAGCGTCTGCTGTTGTTAATGTTGAGAAGTCTAAAGTTAAAGAATGTTCTCTATGTTTAGCAGACAATAAAGGAGACATTGATCACCCAATTTTTAAGTGTTCAGTTTATGTAGCTCCACAGAGTAAAATTGAAAAACTAAAACTATTGAATTTTTGTACAAACTGTACTTACGATTCTCATAAAACTTCAGATTGCAGGTTTAAATTTAACCGAAAATGTAAACATTGTAACAAGTGGCATTTCAGCTATCTTTGTAAATTTCGTCAAGACCCAAAAAGTACTGCTAATAACCTTAAGAATGATTCAGATAACCAAGAAGTGACTAATCAAACGGCAAAGGGGAATTGTAAAGAGAAATCGAACTCTAATTCTGTTGTTTCTAATTTAACTTGGTCTGATTTAGGAGTTTTAAGAATCTCTTGTAACCTGGTGACTGCTATGCCTTCCTTTTCACTGAATGACAATGGGGATCGAGGTATAAAGGATTCAGGAAATCAAGTAACTTTCGTTGAGGAAGACTGGGCTAAGAGTATGCAGTTTGAAGTTGTTGACCCGAATTATTCTTTGGTGGTGAATGGTATTAATTCTTCAAAGCCGTTAGCCACTGTAGTATACAAGGTAAAGTTGAATGATGATTATTTTACTGCTATTGCCATGAAGTCTATTAATTTGAAATTAGTTTTGCCAGGTATCTCTGAAGTAGCTCAAGTATTTAAGGATAAGGGCTATGTATTAGCCGACAAAACTTTGCATATGTCTGGGGACAAAGTTGAAGATATAAAATTACTCTTGGGAAATGATAACTCTCATTTAGTACCACAGAAGGATGTGCTGTTTGGAGGTAGTTCTGAAGTGATTCCCTCTGTTTACTTAGAATCACCCTTAGGAGTGATGCTTGTAGGTGACATTGAAAGGTATAAGCAAAATCTAGCTCTATTACCAGACCGGATAAAGCATTCTTCTGAAGTTTGTGCAAAGGGTGAGGGTCCCCTTGAAGTTGATAGTAATTTGAATATGGATGGATTGTTCTTAGATTCGGTAGAGGAATTCAAGTTCCCTGCTTGTGCTAATATTTCTGTTTTAAATAAGGGTCAGATTGTTGAAGCTGAACTAGAGAGAGCAGCAGAAGAAATTCTTTCCTCGAAGGCAGAAAGTTTTTCGCACAGTGATTCTAACTTATATGACGAAGACTTTAATGAGGAGAACAGGAAAGTAGTAGAATTTGCTTTAGAAAATACTTGTAGAGATAGTGATGGAAGGTTAGTTATGCCTCTGTTATGGAATGGGAAAGTAGCTCATTTGCTTGGTAAGAATCAAAATCTGTCAAAAGCAATATTAAAATCAAATTTTAAGAAATTTAGCAAAAAGGATAATGCTTTACAAATGATGGACGAGGTTTTTAAAGAACAGGAACAACTAGGCATTATAGAGAGAGTATCCAACTTGGAGCAATTCTTGGAGGAAAACCCTCAACATAGCTTCCTGCCGCACATGCCAGTGTTCAAGATGGACCGAGAGTCTACAAAATGCCGTAATGTATTTTTGTCAAATTTGTGTGAATCTGACAAAGATAAACCTTTAACTCTATCTCATAATCAAACAATTTTTGCTGGTCCTTGTTTGAATAAGAAAATTTCTACTTCTATTTTACAGCTAAGATTTAATGAAAAAATTTTATGTTTTGATATAAAAAAGGCATTTCTGATGATTAAGTTGGTGCCTTCAGATCAAAGTAGGTTACTCTTTTATTGGTATAGAAACGTATGTAAAAAGGACTATTCCTTAATTGTTTATAAACATGGCAGACTTCCATTTGGTCTGCCATGTAGTCCAACTTTATTAATGTTAGCACTTTATAAAATTTTGATGTTGGATGTCCAAGGTGACAATATTGATGTAAAGGAATTGAAGACAGAGTTATATAACTTAGCTTACATGGATAAGTTGGCTTACACGACCAATGATATAGACAGGTTGAAATGGGCTTATGAGAAACTTGACAGTATATTTTCTCCCTATAAATTTGAATTACAGCAATTCATAACCAATGATGACTCTCTGCAGCAACAGGTAGATAAAGATAAGGAAAAGACTCCTACAAAAGTAAAATTGCTTAGTTTGCTTTGGGACAGAAACATTGATACTCTTTCGGCAAGCAAGTTGGTACTTGATAAGGATGCAACGACCAAAAGACAAATTTTAAGTTCTATTACAGCCAATTTTGATGTGTTCTCATTTTATGGTCCTTTATTAAACAGGGCTAGATTATTTATGCACTCGCTACAATGCAGGAAAGAAGTTGGATGGGACGATAGACTCTCTGGTGAGGAGCTACGAGAATGGTCTAATATTTGCAAGCAAGTAAATGGTGTTCCTGAAATTGCAGTGAAGAGATTTGTTGGTCGCAGGAATGATCCTTTCCAAATTATTGCTTTTTGTGATTCTAGCAAGCTTATATATGGAGTTGTGCTCTTTATCAAGAACTTGCGAACAAAGGAGGTAAGTTTCCTTCTGTCAAAAAATAGAATAATTGGACGCCAGTTAGAGCTAAAGTCTATCCCTTCTCTTGAATTTCAATCTCTCTTGCTTGGTACGGAAACTATTGTTGACATTTATAAGGAACTTAGTGGTTCAGAGTGTCTCCCCCATAAACATTACAAAATTGGTAGTTTTCTCAGATAGTGCAGTTGCACTGAATTGGTTAAATTCTCGAACAAATAGGTTTGATAAATTAAAAAAACTAAGTATTTTTGTTATGAATAGGTTGCAAAGAATAGAGAATCTATGTGAAACGGTCCCTGTGACTTTCAAATTTTGTGCAGGTATGATAAATCCTGCAGATTGTACTACCAGGTCATTGTCATATAAGAGGTTGATAAAATCAAATTTCTTCACAGGACCTGATACTATTCATGATATCTTGGAAGATGACAGTTTGGATGTAACGATCCCAAATCCTTTAACCAATGTACTTGAAGTTTCAGAAGGCCACTGTGAGATAGGGAGTGTGACTGAGCCAGAGATGGGAGGCATTTTGAATTCTACAGTTGGAAATTCCGATTGGCTTCATTTGATTTCGGTCTACAAACATGTACTGACATTCATAAACAATGTCAAACGGAAGTTAAAGAACAAATCCGGCAAGTATGACCATTTTGAGGTTTTCAGTAATGATGAAATTTCTTTGAATGCATGGCAACTGATGATTTTGCAAGATCAACGCCAAAATTTTCCGGATGTTTTTAAATATTTCAGAGAAAGGAACCCTAAAATTAGGGATATGCCTAACATAGTAAGTCAACTAAATTTATTCATTGAAAAGAAATCTGGTTTACTAAGAGTTAAAAGTAAATTTCATAAGTGGAGAGACGGTAGTTATGTATTCCCCATTCTTTTGGCCAAAAACAGTAAATTGACTGAAGAAATTATTAGAAATTTTCATGTTAAGTTAGCTCATTCTGGAATATATGCCACATTATCTGAGGCTAGGAAACTGTTTTGGATTCCTTGCAGTTTTTCTACTGTAAAGAAAGTCTTGAAAACTTGTGTTCACTGCCGTAGATTTAACGGTAGAACTATAAAGTTAAATCAGTCAACTTATAGAGAATTTAGGGTTTCTCCTCCAACCATACCTTACAGGTATATTTTCATTGACTATTTTGGACCTTACTGGGTATATTGGATGGGTAAGAAATCAAAGGTATGGATATTATGTATCACCTGTTTATGGTCCAGAGCCATAAATCTTAAGGTTTGTGTAGACCTTTCGGTGATATCCTTTTTGCGAGCACTTCAGCTCCATTGTTTCGAGTTTGGGGTGCCTGAACTCTGTTTAAGTGACCAAGGTTCACAGCTAACTTCAGGTGCTAGAACCGTTGAGAATTTTTTAAGTGATAAGGATACACAATCCTATTTCAGGAAGAACAACATAAAACCTTTGAGCTTTCAGCAGTACTATAAAGGCCACAGTGAACTTGGATCTTTAGTGGAATCTTGTGTTAAGATGGTCAAAAGGCTTATTGAAGGCTCTATTCGGAATATGGTCCTCGAATATTTAGATTTTGACTTTGCTGTACAAAATATTGTACATATAGTAAACCGTCGACCAATTGCCTTTAAAGAATATTTGCGAAACTATGATGGGACTGAACCTGTACCATCTCCTTTAACTCCAGAGATTTTAGTTAAAGGTCATGAATTGAATTCCTTAAATATTATTCCTCATTTACATCCTTTACCTAGGGCAGATGATACTTGGGTTCCTGATATATCTCCCATTTCTCATGTGAAGGACAGCCACAGGAAGTTACGAAAGGCTAGGGAAAGTATAATAGAGATATATAATAAAGAATTTGTTGTGCAGCTGGTGAATCAAGCCACTGACAAACGCAGTAGATACCAACCTGTTAATCATAAACTATTAGAAGTTGGAGACATTGTTCTCATTAAAGAACCCCTTCTTAAACCTACTAATTTTCCAATGGGTATTGTCAAAGAGATAAAACTGAACTCTTTAGGTGAAGTAACGGGTGCAACAGTACTCAAAGGAAAAAGTAGGGAAGAGACTAAAAGGCACGTTTCATCCTTGATTCCATTGCTCTATAAACGGGAATATGAGGCTAAACTTAACGATAAAGCACAATCGCCATGTGAGGATAAACTGAGCAAGGAAGATGAGGTTAAGGAGAGACCCAAGAGGCGAGCTGCCATGATTGGGAAAGATAAGGTAAAGAAACTATTGGATGACAGTTTAGCGTGATCTTTGATCGCTATATTGTAATTCAATTTTTTTCCTAAAAAAAATTGAATCCCCTCGCGGGAGTGTAGAAAAATGCACATTCGTGTGCATTCTAATTTTTGTATATTATATGAATTGTTTGGTTGTGGTAAATTTCTTGTTTAAATTGTTTGCTCGGGAATGGTTTGGTTCTTTTATTTTGAAAAGCAAATGCATCTACTTAGCATACCTTAAACTACCTCTTGGGATAATTTTAAAGCAAGAAACAAGCCATTCTTGAGCGATGTATTTTAAGTTTCACCAGGTTGTTCGCTGCTGGACACAAGACTGGGAAAACCATTGTCGGTGGTGAATGATCTGAAGAAGGCAGTATGAAGAGGCCAGCGTAAGAAGCGCAGCAAGGCAGTCTTCTCCTGAATTTGAATTAATTTTTTGGCAGCCAAGGACAATGGCTGTCATTCATTAGTGTAAGATCGGTGGCTCTGGACTTAGCCGCTCATGGATCACGTCATCGTCTGACCACCTTATACTACTCAAGAGCTCAAATAGAAGACTACCATCAACACCTCTACCTTCGTCACTGCTTTTCTATGGACCTAAGAGACTGGCTATATGTTGAGGTAAGGTTTGCATTAAGTACGATGCATTTGCTTAGTGAACTTTCAACTATAGTTACGGTTTTATAACCTTTTGTCTTGCAACCAAACTCATATATATATAATAAAGTCTGAAGGGTCTCCTTTTAAGTTTTAAATTTGATTTTGACATTTATATTAGGATATTCAAATCGTTTATTGATCTAGGTTTTGTAATTTCCATAGGTTAATATTAAAAGTTAGTTTGTTTTGTAAGATTTTGCATATATGCACATTGTTATGTTTGTAGCCCCTGACGTTTCCAATTTATAATGTTTCATGCTATGGGTTACAGATCCTTCGGATGTTTCGAAAATTGAGGGGTAATAGTGCGGACCAAATGCAGGTTCTCTGGCGGAGAGAGAGAAAGTCCACGCTAAGTTTGTCCGAGATTTGAACTGATCAGGATCACCATATTCGCCAGTCATTCTTCGGATTGTAAATTGTCATAAATTTACCGTTTAATTGTAAATTAAATTAATTTTTTTATGACTTATAATTTTGCTTCTCCTTAATTAATGTTACATTGCCCTCTCAAATTATTGCTTTTCGAAAATGTGGTGCCCTAAGAATAATCCTTTCTCCATACCAAAGGTACACTTGTTGTACCAAACAACAAAGCTTATCTGTTGTCAGCAGCCGAGAACGATGCGTAGTTGACAGAGGTTTTCCTCTTTGGAGACAGGGAACACAAGTATGTCATCCATCTAACATATGCTAAAGGAATACACATCAAGATGCCAGCCATGAGGCATTGATAAGTAGCCTTAGCATTATGAAGTCCAAAACAAGAGTAATTTAAGGTGTATGTACGGAAGCAAATGGTGATGGGGGTCCTAGAGATGTCTTCTGGGCACCTGATAATACTCCTTCAAGAGATTAAGCATGGAGGAAACCTTCGCTTTGTGCAAGTAGGAGGTAACGTCACTGATGATTGGGAGTGGGTAGTGATCTGGTTCTGTCTGCATATTCAAGCGCTTGTAATTATCACAAAAGCGTAGGGAGCCATTCTTCTTTAGGACGATGTGTAAGGGCGACGACCATGGTCTTGAGGCCTTTTTTTCAAAGGCCCATTATTTCCATTTTGGCAAACATTTGTTTAGCTGCTGCAAAGCCATATGGTGCCAGACACCTTAATCTGCTGAACACTTGAGGCCCCATCGTCTTGATAAAGCAATAAATACTGACCTTGTCCGTAACAGTGAGTATTTGGGGAAGTTCAGGTTGGGAGACTTGTGGTTACAATATGAGGAGGTGGCCATAGGCATATGTGAGTGAGCTGATTTGTAGTTCAAGGTCACAGGGCCGGATTAAAGAGGTGTCATCGTGAACGACAATCCATTGACTAATCGTCGATGCCCCACATCAATAAAGAGGAGAAATTATGCGAGGAAATCGACTACATCAGCAACAAGGAATTTCCTATGGTATTTGTTGCTCCAAGATGATAGTGTGAGTGTCTTGTACACATGGGTAGGGATTGTATATCTGTTAGCAGCTACTAGGTGGACGTTAACAGGCTCAGAATGACCACGTCGTGTCCCGGAGAGTGATTATGGTAGAAAGAAACGGCAAGCACCAGTATCTACCAAAAACCGAACACTTGTACCTGCATCATGTATAAGAAAAAGATTAGTACAAGGCGAGTCCACTGCCACAAGCGATGGCTTACTTAAAAGTTTTTGGCATTGACAACCATCTGCATATTTCTTTGCAGCAGCCCTGAATCTGCAGTGGTAGTAGAAAAACTTTCGTTGAGGGGTGTCAGTAAGTGGTTGGAGAGGTTGTTGGTCAGATCTTTAATGAGGGGTAGCATATATAGGTAGCAGGTGGCTTTGTCGCTGCACCTGCATGTCAAGGGGAGAGCAATTGTGTCATATCGCATTCACGTCAACTTCAGTCAGTGATGAATAGTTGTCTTCTTCATCAGGAGTGGAGGCGTTGATGGAAGTCTTTGAGGGTGGTGATGTAGCTGTTCATAAGGGCATCAAATATGGTCATGGTCATCAGGTCCTTCATGGGAAAAATATCGACATCGGGGATGGTGGCGCAGACAGGGTAGTGTAGGTGTCTTACCCAAAGGCATGAAGTAGGTTCATTTCCCGAGAAGAGCCGTCCAACGCAGGTTGCAACAGATTGATACTGGTCGTTTCCCTTAGGGCGAGCGAAGCTTTTTGGTACCCCAATGTCCGTTGAGAGAGCTAAAAGAGTTTGGCTATACAGGCAGCTGGCGATCGTAAGTATTGGTCGCAGAACCAGTTGAATATTTCTTGGAAAGTGTCCTCGGGGATTGCTGCGAGGGCAGTCTGCTTGGCTGTTTGACCGAGTCATGCTCTTGTTGCAAAATGGAAATTCGGCATGCTTAAACCAAGTGAACACTTCTCTGATGACAAAGGACAGCAGTTTCAAAGATATAGCGTTGGTTGCAGATTCATGATAGGTGGGTGGCATCATAAGAAGGCTAGGGCATAGAAGTGGGCAAAAAAAGGCGGTGAGGAGCTGTTTACTTCGAGGGTTACCAATGTGTGAGATGGTTGTTAACAGAGAGGCAAGTTGAATGCAAGTAACCTTTATTCAACAGATAACGAGTTTATATACAAACAATTCCGAGCAAAATTGTTACAAGAATTCAACCACACAAATACCGGCAAAGGCACGCTTAAACAGGTTCTGGTATCAGTGCGGGAAGAGCGAGAGATAAAAAAGGACATAAATGTTAGTGTAAAGCATGAATGAAAAACGTGCAGTACACGAGAGACTTAGTATTGCTTTCGTAAGAGAGAGGGAGATGATTACGTTTCTGAAAATTGTAGGATATGGTTTCAGTACGAAAATTGTAAGGACTATAGATAGTCTCATTGTCTTCTAAATAACCAGATCACGGGTAAAATACAAAGATCAGAAAAATGTTCAGAACAGATATAGTATCTTTTGTTATAAGTAATTTTTCTTAATCTTAAAACTAGAAATAAATCTTGTGTAACTCCTGAGCTTTCAACATGGTGTTTGCCTCCTTCATTTCCTAATTTCATAACTGTAAATAGTTTTACATTAACTAACCACTAAGCAAATGCTATTTTCTGAAAAGAGATAAAATAGTTCTAGCAATGAATAAAATTATATAAATTTAGCAAGCACTTAGATATAATTACATCAGGGATCCTGCATTTTCCTTTTGATCTTGTGAAGGTTCTGTCAAGAGTCGGGATTTAATCCTGAGATATTTCCTACTCTCTTATTTGGCCTGTTTCAGACTTCAGGAATGGATAATTGAAACCAAAAAATATTTATGCAATTTCTCTTTCCATGCATCAACACTTTTGGAAGTCATCTTACCAAAAAAATAAAATGAAAAGGGGGAGCCTACTGTTATACTGTAAAAGAATAATACTACTAAAAGTAGATGTATCTAAAAATACAATATCTCTAGTTAAAAATATAAAAATTGCCATAGACGTATCAATAGTCGTGGTGACTCTTTCTTTATAAGGGTTACTAGCACTTGTGTGATATATTTAAACATCGCCTAGAGGAAGGTTAGGGAAGTTATCAAACTTAAAGTTAACCATAGACTTTACTAAAATACTTGGATGTATTAAGTTATTTTTACATTTTATCTAATGCCTATCTTAAAACTAAGAAGATCGAGTTAAAGTATATCGATTCTCGCCTGATGTTCGTGACATGTAGTATAAAGTCTAAACTATCCTACACTACACTCGGCAAGTATGCCGTAGAAATATGTATCAGATCTCAGCATTTTTAAATACCATTACGTAAAAATAGTTGGGCAATATATTTCAGGATTTTACTTCAGTTTCTATACTATGAAGGCCTCTGTCTTCTTGGAACGGCAGGTTTGTTAGATGGAAATACTTGTTCAATTATTCTGTTTTTAAGTAAACAAACACATTTAGTATCTTGTTTGAAAAATAGATTAAATACAGGTTAAAATTCTCAGGAATTATATGATAAAATATGTGGTGTTCTTCAGAATAAGAGAAAAAAGTGTGGTACAATTATAAGAATGAAAAATATGTAGTTCTTGGTAGCTATGTTGCAAATGCTCACTTTTCTTAAATGTAAGTTGGCTGTATAGGCTCAAAAACTTTCTAGGTCCTCTTCCTAAAAGGTAATATTTAGTATTAAAATGTTCTAATTGGCTCCTCTTAATCATATAACTAGAATCCAGTATCAAAGACCCTTTTTATCGATCTGTTCTCTAAAAGAGAGAAAAGGGTTTAATAATAAAAAAAAAAAAAAATTACATACCTATGACGGTACAGAATAACATTATTTTACACCAATTAGATACATGACATTATTTAATGCTGATTATTCTTTCATCTTGCAATTGTTTTGGAATATTTAGTAGTCCGTGTACTGTACATAAATAACAATAATTTTCAAAAATTGGGTTTCTCTAAGATTAACGGAAGCAAGAAAATAACATCGAACATTTAACATTTTGACATTGCCAACGTTGGATATAAAGAAGAATTTACCACGTATTCCTATTTGATTAATGCCTAATGTCAGTCGACTGCTTGTATAAAGTTTCCCCCAGTTTTAGTGAAAGAGAAATAATGACGAAAGCTTAGACGACCCATAGTGGCACACTCCACAATAGGATCTCTGAAAGGACTCATGAAAAATGTGCCTATTAGGTCTCCGTCAACCCAAATCTTAGCACATTACTTCTTAAGTGAATCACATCTATTTTTCTTATCATCCTATGTAAGTAAATATAGCGCCTAATATCTTACATTAAATCATAATTCCATTAAATGCGTTTTATTTTGTTTTCACAAATATAGAATATTTTTTCCCTATTCAGAACAAAATCTATCATATCAGGTTTTATTCACTATAATATTTGCTTTTAGACTAAAAGGCAAGTTTTTCTCTGATTGAAATGTAATCCTTATACTCAATACCGAATTGTTGATAAATGATTAAAGGCAGAAACTACGATGATATTAGCCTGAAAAAGTAATTTTCTTTACTATTCACCCAAAGTAATGAAAAACATTACAGAAAAATCTCGAAGATTCTGTAAAATAATATCAGAGAACACAACAAACTACAACAATAATAATAATAATAATAATAATAATAATAATAATAATAATAATAATAATAATAATAATAATAATAATAATAATAATAATAATAATAATAATATCTCACAATCCCAAGATATTCATAATTCCAGGTAATGTAACTAAACGTTGCAAAATGGGAATAAACGGAATTTTTTAAAACATAGAGGGATTACTTTTGTCCACCCCATTAAGTATGATAGTTAATCCAGATAATAAATTTAACATCAAACGTAATTTTATATCTCTTTTTTTATTTTTTTGGTTTTTAAATATTATTACAATAAATTTACACAATGCTCACCAGTTTTCCTTCCATTTTTTTTTTTACCATTTTATGCGTTTGGGATGTTTTGCTAACCATTAATATGATCAAAGATTTTTTTATTTCACTTCTATTTCTTCGTTCTTCCAAGTTTAATAAGAAATTGCATTTGGCTTCCTATCACTTGTTAGGCATAAAATATCATTCTTCTTTTCCTAATAAGAGCTCTGTAGAAGGGATTGCGTATGACGTGCACTCAAAGATTGCATGTATGTATAATTCCCTGCTATTTAAAGTTCCTGCTTCACTCGGAGCTAATTTCCCTTGAATATTAGTTTTCCTATTCCCCTCAATTTGGCACAGTGTAATTTTTTCAAATTCTCTTTCCTAGTCGCCAAACCTCTTGGGAAAGAAATTCCTTTCTTTCAAATTAGAAGTTCCCCACTTCTGAATCTGTAATCTGCAGTACAGGAAGATATTGAGTGTAATTTGTATTAGGTACCTTGTAGGTTTATCAAAGAATATTGCTATTTAGAGAGATTTTCTTTATCATTAAACCTGCAGGCATTTTTTCTTTTACTTCATCTTTATCTTTATTTCTAAAATGTATATTGTACTTTTGAGAATGTCTTTGATAACTGTAGTGTAAATTTTGAAATATTTACGTAGTTTCTCTGAAAACATATGTATTTCTCCATGAAATATATCCAAATATATCTTACTTAAATTTTTCTTGGTAATATTGGAGGGACATTGCTATTTTGGGATTACTTAAAAACATTTTCGTTTTTCGACCGATTTCACTTCCTTTCGAGACCATTTCAAAGAGAATTCGATACACTGAAAGTTGTACAGTATTTTGGAAGTTGCTTTGGCATTTTAATTTCTCTAATATGTATTATTTCATCAATGTGTAGAAGTCACTTTGAAAGGTGACAATTTTTTATTAGAAAACTCTCCGTTTTTCAAAAAGTAGATGTTTTTTTTTTCATATATTCAAATGACAAAAATAGGTCAATATTAAAAAATAGCAGCGCTTTTTCTCCAAAAATTTCCTGTTTTGAGAAATCGTGCTTCAACGGTTTTTGTGTGTATGTAGATTGATTGAATAGACTTTAGCATGTTTAAGTATGGGATTTTAGCAGTTATTTATATTAACATTGAGGATCAAAAGGACATAATGATTCTACTTCAGGGTTATTTACTAGGGAGTTGTGAGTCCCTTCCTTCCAACCCAGAAATACATACACTAGATGGACCAAATTCTACATATGAACAAGATGTGGCTAGCGTAATATAGTCTTATCTGCACATTTTCTGGCAAAATTTTAGGCTTTTGACATATTATCTATCGTGTCTGATACTTTAGGCATCTTTCAGCATAATAAAAACCTAGAAATTATAAGTATATAAACGAGCAGGCAAGATAATACAATAAACATAACTTAGAGGGACATTTCTACCAGCTTTGGCTTCGGCCAAACGAGTCAATTAACTTTATGGTCTCTCATACGACATTGCTCATTCTTGGTGATGGGGAGAGGTAAGGCTCAACTTCGCCCCTCAGTTTGTTGCCATGACTCAGAATCCAAGAGTGGTGGTTTTCCGATTCGACTCCTTTCGGATTTCGAGTCTCCGCTCCATAACAAATATTAATGACTATCTTTTACTCTGCCCAGTGATGAGTTTGAGGTAGTTTCTCAAGAGAATGGCAGCAGTCCGTCCCCATGTGCCTGCACTTGTCGTCAGCTCAGGGAGGAATCAGAGGAGGGTCACCAAGAACACCATCTGTGCTTGGATTTGCCCCGTCATAGACCACGGCCTGAAACCGGACCCTCGTCCTTCACGTTGCCCCAGAGTTTACGATGTCAAGAGCAAAGCTATATCCCTGGCCTTCAAGAGAAACTTCTTAGTGACACATGTTCTACAGGCTGGATTGTGAAAACCTCAAAAAACATTCACAGTTCTTTATCAGCCCTGTGGTGGACAAGTAGCAGAAAGTTGAGGGCACTGTTACCCGGTTTAGGTGTGTTTGAATGAAAAGATCTGACTAGCTCTTATTCTTTTCTTCATCCTCCCCTCTCTTGGGGAAAGCAGTATCCTGGGTTTTCTGCACAAGCTGACCACTGTAGAAATAGTTGATTGGAGAATGGTAATTGCATTCATTGGAAATAGTCGAATTGACTAGTTAGGTCGTTCTTACTTTCTGTTTTTGTTTTGTTGTTCGGTTATGGAGGGAAAGTAAACTGAATGATTGCCATTTGTTAATATGAAATGTAAATTTTTAACTTTCCCCTTTTTGTATTCCAATTGAATTAATTAATTAAATGTCAAATGTATTCCTTATTAGGAAACAGTTTTGATTTCCCGTCTTTATTTTTCAACAGTTGTTCGAGAGTTTTGAACAAAGGAAAGAAAACGGGGGTTGATCACAAGTTTTGAGTAAGTCTTGAAGTCAGTCGTTACAGGATCACAGTGCCGGCCGCATCCATTTAACAAGTGTTCCTTCCGTTAGATAATGAACTTTTTATTTTGAACCAAATCAAGTTTATAGAAGCCCTATTGTGCAGGTAAGTTGAAGAATAAAGACTTTCCTTTATTGAATTTAGTTCGATAATTCTAACATTTTCGAGCTAAAAAAAGCGTATCATTCCGTAAGACTTCAGTTTGCTTTTTGTCCTGTTGTTTTCGTTGTTGGCTATGACTCTAGTTATTGGGCATATCTGGGTAAGGAGGTTGTCAGCACTACGCCTTAAAGAATGTGACGGGTTTAGTTACATTTACAAGGGGGTTGCAACCCTCAAAAGTATCAAAGTTGAAGTCGAGCGATATTTTCCTTGTCCTAGGAGGTCTAGGCCTAATCAAATTTTTGTGTTCTTGGGTAGTAATGATCTGGACGCTATCCCAAGTACTGCAGAGGTATGGCAGGTAGAGCACTGTTGTAAGGCCTTTGGTGAATTGTTAAAGAAATTCTGTCCCGATGCTAAATTAATTTTTGCGCAAATAGAGGATAGGTTTCATTTTAATCACTTGGAAAGTTTTGACGCGTTGCGGCAGGACTTTAAAGCAAAGTCAAATAAATTCAACAAGTGGTTGAATAAATGGAATGGTAAGCATAGTTTGTTCATCATGAAAGGGGTTAGTGGATTCTCCGACCCACGCCTTTATGCCAGGGATGGAGTACATATTAATTATGATGGCAATCTGAAGTGGGCTCAGAGAATGGCTGATTTTTAGTTGAAGCAAAGGCCTAAAAGTAATGATAGTTTAGCTGTTCTAGTGTCAATTATGTACTTACTTTTTTTGTCCTCTCTAGGCTCATTTGGTTTTTGTAATGTCAGGATTTTTTGTATACTGCTGGTATTCCTTATAAGGAAAGGAGCAGTATCGGTCTTATTTTATACTGTATTAATTTAAGCTTAGGTTAAGTTAGTAGCCTTATCATTTATATATAACTGTTGATTAGCCTAGTTTTGCTATTAACATAATATGCTATTTTTTTCATTAGGAAGTAACTGATGATAGCTTGCTTTGCATTGACTTGATTAAGTTAAGTTTTAATTTTTCCTTGTGTAATTAAGTATTAGTTAAAAGCATTGTTCAAGATGGATGAGGCTGAAATGAAAAAGTTAATTAAAAAGAGGGCCTATGTTAAGGGTTTAATAACTCTTGATGTTAGGAAAATTGACTTTTAAAAGGACGATCAAACTAATGGTCATTTGTTGCAAGAATTCATTCACAAAATTGATGCTAATTTAGTAATAGTTGAAAATTTTGATGCAAGCATTTCTGAAATTGCTGCTGAAGATGAACTAGATAGTATTATGCAAGCAAAATTGTAAAGTTGCCTCTCCCTCCTATTCAAATTTAGAGGTTTGAAAACAATGCAGATAATCCATTTGCCTATTTTAACATTAAGAAGGCTTTTAACAATGCGTTGGCTGGTATGCCTAACCTAACTGATGCTCAAAAGTTTATTTATTTAAAGGGTTAGTTGTTGGTGAAGCATTAAGTGTAGTAGAAAACATTACAGTAAATGGTGAGGGTTTTGATTTGGCTTTTAAGCAATTAGATCTTAATTTTTTGGATCAAGACAACATAATTGATCAAGTAATAGGTGAAGTTTTGAACACTTCTGAAGTAAAATCCCTTAGGGAAGTAGAATCTTTGGTTAGATCCTTGAATAATAAATTCATTGACTGAAGGGTCTTGGTATAGATCTGATTGAAGTTGATTCGGCTGCTCTATTGCTAATTAGCAAAATTGTAAATAGGAAACTTTCTAGAAATTTTTGATAGAACTCTCTAGAACTACAGGATCTTATCCCAATTTTAACCAGTTGTTAGATAATTATCAGAGTAATATTGCACGCCTTAGTTTAGGTCATAATGAAAATTCTGGTGCAAAACCTAAAGTTATGTATGAAGGTAAAGAAGCTAAATATGAAGGTAAAGACCGTAATTTCCAACAATCAAAGTATAGTAATAGATCTACTGCTAGTAATGACTCTAATAAAGTTCAATTTATCAATAAACCTTTATCTTCTGGTAGATGTAAATCTTGTAAAAATACTGGTCATAACTCTTCTAAATGTACTAGGTTTGTTACTTTGCAATCTAGGAACAATAGAGCTAAAGAACTAACTTTATGCAATAAATGCTTGAGTGATAGGCATGGGGCCTCGGAATGTCCAGGAAATAAATCATTGTTACCTTATAAATGCTTTTCTTGTAATAAATCTGAAAATCATCGAGCAATGTGTCCTCATGCTATTAAGGATCTTGGTAAAAAAGTGTTAAGTTGTCAATCAGGGTCTGAAATATTTGTTTCCTTTATTACCCTCAAAGTTGGTAGGGGTAGGAAATCTTTTAAATGCTGTTTTCTATTAGACACAGGAGCCCAGTTTAGTGTTATTAATAAACAAATTGATGATAGTAAATTAGGAGATTATTGTGGTGCTCCTTTGTCTAGGTTAGTTTTTTCTTTTGGGTTACCAGCTAGAGTTAGTGATGGATTTCATTTGGTAGTTGATTTAACAATGCCTTGTGGGGAAAACACTAGTTGTCTTTTTTTTGCATTGGGAAATTTTAATCTTTCCATACAAATTCCTATGTTGCCTTCTGTAGTTAAAAATTTGGAATCTGCTGGTTACTCTGTATGTAATAATTACCCAGGGAGGAATTCTGAAATTGTAAATATATTAGGTATCCTAGGAATGATATCCTTCAGGAATTTAGTCTGTTAGATTTAGACTGTAGAGTTATTTAATATTAAGGTTAGAGTAATTAAGTTGGCCAATGGGATTATTCCATTTGGTACAGTAGTCAATTTTGTTCATCCTGCGCAAAGGAAGCTTTTTTATAAGAGAATTGACTCTTATGAACCTTGTAAACCAGTAAGAGAGGTAGAGTCTTGTTCTAAAATTGATAGTAATAAAATCTTGGAAAATAGCCCAGGAGGTAATGGTAAAGGTGAATCTGTTAGGTTTATTCCTAATAAGGAAATTAAATATGTACCTGAATGAGTTTTTTATAATTCTTCCCTTAATTTGGAGATTGAACAGACTTCTAAGCCTGATAAGAATAGACTTCTGGAATTTGTTCCTCCTAAGCAACTTGGAAAACAGAAGCTATTAGTAAATTTAGCAGTTAATCCAGTAGGATATAAGTTCGATCCGTAGAACGATATCTTTCCTGATTCTTTTGTCGAGTATGGACTCGACAATTTCTATACATTAGAATCGATTGGGATTAAAGATGAAAATTCCCTTCCTTATGAAGACCGACAAGTTGCTGAATTTGCTAAATCAATTTCTTTTCATGAATTTAATTATCACGTTCAGTTACAATGGAAAAAGGATTTAATTGAAAAAGTCCCAAACAATTTAAAGATTTCTTTGGCAGTTGCTGAACTGATTTTTTCTAAATTAGAAGATCAGAATATATCCTCTAAATATGAGGAAGTTTTTGATAGACAAGAGGAGCTTGGCATTATTGAGCCTGTTGAAAATAGAGCCTTAGGTCAAGTATTCATTCCTTATCGTCCTGTCATAAGAAATGATGAAAATGCCATCACTAAAATCCGTCCTGTATTTAATTGTAGTTTAAAGGTGGGAAAAGCTCCTTCATTAAATGAAGCCGCTTTCCTTGGTATTGATTTGATGAACAACTTGTTGTCTTTGGTTTTGTATTTCAGGAATAATGATTATGTAGTTGTAGCTGATATAGTGAAGGCTTTTCTCCAATTTAGGTTATCTTTAGAGGCAGATTGAAATAGATTTTGTTTCTTTAGAAAGATAAATGGGAAGTTTGTTGCTTATAGATATAATACTATAATTTTTGGATTTGTAAGTTCTCCCTTTATATTGAATTATATTATTCAACATCATTTGTCTAGCTATAGAGGGAATGAAGTAGCTTCTCTGATTGGAGACAAATTTAATATGGATAACTTAGTGCTCTCTTCTAATCAGGGAGCCTAGATGCCATTTATTATCAATTCTATTAAGAAAATTATGAATTCAGGGGGGTTGCCTTTACGGGAGTGGAGTTCTAATATACCTGCTTTGTTATCTACTCTTGATGAAGATGTAAAGGTAGCTTCTTTTGAAATGATGATTTTAGGATATATTTATGACCCTGACCAAGATACCTTACAATGAAAGGTTAAGCAATTGAATAAGGGTGCTTCCTCAAAGCATCAGATTTTGTCAGCTTTGTCTTCTGTCTTTGATCCTATTGGTATATTTTCACCTATAATGATGCAGGGCAAGCTTATTATTCGTAAGTTGTGCCAGCAAGTTTCGAACTGGGATGAAACAGCTAGTGTTGAAATTTCTAAGCTATGGAGTAAATTTTGTAGTTCTTACAGTGAAGTAAGTCAACCATCTTTTTCTAGACAAACTTATAAAACTGATGCTCCAGTCAAGCTGTTTGCCGATGCTTCTAAGGAAGCTTATGGTTGTGCTATATATGCTGTGCAAGGTGATCATAGTTCCCTAATATTTGCTAAGACTAAGGTTAGCCCTATTAAGGAGAAAACTCTCCCTACTTTAGAACTTTTGGCTGCTCAATGAGCTTTGAAGTGTTTTGATACTATTTTTGAAAGTAATCTATTAAATTGTGCTAAAATTGAAAGCATAACTCTTTTTATAGATAACCAAGTAGTTCTTAGTTGGATTCTAACTAATAGGGCTCCTAAGAGAAACACATTTGTAAATAATAGGTTGAAGGAAATTTCTAATGTGTTAGATAGGATTTTTGATAGATTTTGTAGAGTGTCATTAGCTTATATTCCTTAATCTAGCAATCAGGCTGATTTACTAACTAAACCTTGTACTTGTAAGCACTTTCTTGAAAATTTTAGTCTTTGGATCAAAGGGCCTTCTTGTTTGAATTCTCCTGATGAGTGGCCTAATGGTCTTTTGGGTTGTATTCCTGATAATGTGAAGGGTGACTTAATTTCTCCTGTAATGTTCCCTAAAAAGAAACATCTTGTAAATATTAGTAATTTTTCTAGTTTTTCTAGACTTATAATTGTAGTTTCTAAGGTATTTACTGTTGTATATAAGTTTAGGAAAATTCAAGCTGACCCTGTTGAGGCAGCTTCTAATTACCTTCCAAGGTTGATGCAAGAGGAAGCTTTTCCTCTTGAATTATCTTATCTAAAGAGTAGAGATTCTTCAGTTGAAGTTCCACCTTTAGTAAGGCAGTTCAATTTGGTTTTGGACGATAATGGTATAACGCGAAATAAAGGTCGGATTGACAAAAAATTTTACTTTGAAATTTGATATTGTCAATCCTATTCTAATGGACAAGAAGCATCATTTGACTCGGTTGTTGATTTATTATGCCCATAGTAATTCTATGCATATGGGTTTGCAATCCACTCTTAGTTTTTTGCACATGCATGGTTTATGGATTGCAAAGGCCAGGCAAGCAGTTTTTTCTGTCCTTAAGGATTGTATTGTATGCAAGCGTTATAATGCTAGTACAGTGAAGTACCCTTCTCCTTCTTCGCTTCCTTCTTCCAGGGTTAATTTGAGTGTGCCTTTTGCTCATACTGGTGTGGATTATACAGGCCACTTATGGTTGAAGGAGAAAAATGGAGAAAAAATTAAGGTGTACATTCTTATTTTCACTTGTTTCAACACAAGAGCAATACATATGGAAGTTGTCCAGTCTATGTCACCCTCAGAATTTATATTGGCTTTCATTGGATTTTCTAGTAGGTTTGGTGATCCTGTCGCTGTTTATTCTGACAATGCTAAATCCTTTGTTCAGGCTGGTAATATAATTGAACAGTTACTTACTTCTTCTGAGTTTGAGGAGAAGTTTTGGGGCGCTTCAATTTCTCATAAGACTATCCCTGTGTACGCAGCGTGGTATGGTGCTGTTTAGGAAAGATTAATTAAAACAATGAAGCATTGCCTTTTAAAAAATTTAAAACTCTTGGTAGATATACTCCTTCATTCTCTGAATTTGCCACTTTCCTCTCTAACATTCAGAAAATTTTGAATAATATGCCTTTAACTTATAGATCTTGTGAGAATGAGTTAGATATAATTTCTCCTAATCATTTCTTGATTGGCAGATTTATTCCTTCATTAATGTTTGAT
>NC_090733.1:90643303-90653701 GCF_036898095.1 Palaemon carinicauda | reverse complement strand
TTCATTAATGTTTGATGATTCTAAACAAGTTCCTGAGTGGGAGTATGGTGAGGAGGATGAGTATTCTTCTCTCCTTGCTCGTACTTTGGAAATTAGGGATGGACTTTACGAAAGCTTTAAGGAAAGGTGGCTTTCTGAATATCTATTAAGTTTGAAAGAAAAGGACAGATCTTCTTTTCATCCTCCAAGAAAGTGGGAAAAAGGTGAAATTGCTCCCTTTAGATTACCTTCCAAATCTAGAACTTATTGGCCATTAGTTAGAATTGTTGAAACAATCAGTGACGACGAAGGGGTTGTACGTACTGTTCGTATTGTTAAGCCTGGTAAAACTGAAAGTGGAATTAATGTTAGTTTTTTAATACCTTTAAAATTATATTCTGAACTTAATGATCCTAATTTACATGTTCAAATTGAACAAGAGGACAATGTTGGTAAGTTTGAGACAGATGAAATACCTGACACTGGAACAGCTTTGCCGGATGAAGTATCTACTAGGCCTACCCGTAATACTGCTCTTGCCTCCAGAAACCTAATAAGAAGCATAGCTCGGGAGGGTAGATTGTAAATAATGTTTTTTTTTTTTTTTGTAAGTGTTCTTTTGTTGAAGAGTTAACCTGTCAAAATGGTTCTTTGTGTAACCGCTTTTCTTTTTGTTGTTTGGGGAAGATGTAGAAATAGTTGATTGGAAAATGGTAATTACATTCATGGGAAATAGTCAAATGGACTAGTTAGGTCGTTTTTACTTTTTGTTTTTGTTTTGGTGTTCGGTCATGGACGGAAATTGAACTGAATGATTGCCATTTGTTAATATTAAATGTAAATTTTCAACTTTCCCCTTTTTGTATTCTAATTGAATTAATTAATTAAATTTTAAATGTATTCCTTATGAGGAAACAGTTTTGATTTCCCGTCTTTATTTTTCAACTGCTTTTCGAGAGTTTCGAACAAAGGAAAGAAAACAGGAGTTGATCACAAGTTTTGAGTTAGACTTGAAGTCAGTCGTTACAGGATCACAGTGCCGGCCGCATCCATTAATTAAGTGTTCCTTCCGTTAAATAATGAACTTTTTATTTCGAACCAAATCAAGTTTATAGAAGCCCTATTGTGCAGGTAAGTTGAAGAATAAAGACTTACCTTTATTGAATTTAGTTTGATAATTCTAACACCACAAACCACTGTAGGTAAACCATGCTTCCTTGTTTACCTAATATAAAGTTCTTATTGTTAAGTCCCCATTACCTGGCGGGGTGGTATTAGGAAAGTCTTGGTTACAACAGTTTTTCCTACAACCTTCAGAAAAACTTTAACCTGGGTAGTCAAACTACTAGATATCTCAACACACAGCTTGCGTAGGCCGCGGACTTTGTTCAGCAAGGTTCAGCGGGGTATATGGACTCCTTATTTTTAGTACAAACCTATTCAAAATAAGTAGCCCCAGGTAGCCAAAAAAGCTAGTTTGGCAGGGACATCCACCCGCCTAATGGGTGACTCACCCCTATCAAACAGTGTAGGTTTGTATTCCAGTTACAGAACAAATGACAAATCTAAAGATAATTTGTGTTTTTCCTAACGAAACAAACCATTAGCTATTTTTACAAACTCACACGCCAACCCTATCCCCTTGAAGTCTTACTTCCAAGTAAAGGGAGCTAAATCACGTTTTTGTGAGTGGGAGCGGTAACAAGCTACCCCTCCCCCTACCCCAACTAACTGGCGGTATGGGTGGTTAACCCTTCCAAAATTTTAATGGCTCGTATTTTCACCTTTGCCGAAAGTATTATCCCTAATGAATAGCTGAAGGTTTTTATAGTTAGAAAAACACAAATATTCTATGAATTTATCATATTTTAGACAGGGTAATGAAAAGAAAGACTCTCAAAATTATTTAAAAGTTTGTAGGAATTCATTACCTAAGGCTTATCCTTCACCAGATCTTCCATGAATAGAAAAACCTTCTAATCTGTCGTGTGAGACGAGTCTGCTGGTAAAGACGAGTTTGCTGGGAGAGATGAGTCACTTTAGCAATGTGAGTCTGCTGGTGAGATGAGTCAGCTGGGAGTGACGAGTTTTGCCGGGCACGACGAGTCTGTTCATGAGACAAGATCTACTTGCTAGGAGAGACGAGTCAGCTGGGCGAGACGAGATTTTGAGACGAGTCTGCTAGGGGGACAATGTCGGCTCTTGGTGGGCCTCCAGATGCTCCTGGAAGTTGACGCAGACGAACGACGGAAGGAGATCAGCATATCCAGGCAGATTTTCCTGTGTTGCCTATCTATTGGAGGGACATTGTTATTTTTTTATTATCTAAAACATTTTCGTTTTTCGACCGATTTCACTTCCTTTCATAACCATTTCAAAAAGAATCCGATACATTGTAAGTTGTACAGTATTTTGGAAGTTGCCCTGGCATTTTAATTTCTCTAATATGTATCATTTCATCAATGTGTAGAAGTCACTTTTAAAGATGACAATTTTTTCATTAGAAAATTCTCCGTTTTCCAAAATGTGGGTGTTTTTTTTTTCATATAATGAAATGACATATATAGGTCAATATTAAAAAATAGTAGCGCTTTTTCTCCAAAAAATTCATGATTTGAGAAATCGTGCTTCAACGTTTTTTGTGTGTATGTAGATTGATTGAATAGACTTTAGCATGTTTAAGTATGGGGTTTTAGCAGTAATTTTTATTAACATTGAGGATCAAAAGGACATAATGATTCTAATTCAGGGTTATTTACTAGGGAGTTGCGAGTCCCTTCCTTCCAACCCAGAAATATATACACTAGATGAACCAAATGCTACATATGAACAAGATGTGGCTAGCGTAATATAGTCTTATCTGCACATTTTCTGGCAAAATTTTAGGCTTTTGCCATATTATCTATCGTGTCTGATACTTTAGGCATCTTTCAGCATAATCACAACCTAAAAATTATAAGTATATAAACGAGCAGGCAAGAAAATACAATAAACATAACTTAGAGGGACGTTCCTACCAGCTTTGGTTTCGGCCAAACGAGTCAGTGAACATCATGATCTCTCATAAGACATTGCCCATTCAAGGTGATGGAGAGAGGCAATGCTCAACTTCATCCCTCAGTTTGTTGTCATGACTCAGAATCCAGGAGTGGTGGATTTCCGATTAGACTCCTTCCGAATTTAGAGTCTCCGCTCAATAACAAATAATCCTGACCATCTTTTACTGTTCCCAGTGATGAGTTTGAGGCTGTTTCCCAAGAGAATGGCAGCAGTCCGTCCCCGTGTGCCTGCACTTTTCGGCAGCTCAGGGAGGAATCAAAGTAGGGTCACCAAGAACACCATCTGTGCTTGGATTTGCACGGTCATAGACCACGGCCTGAATCCGGATCCTCCTCCTTCATGTTGCCCCAGATTTTACGATGGCAAGTTCATAGCTACACCCCTGGCCTTCAAGAGAAACTTCTTAGTGACGCATGTTCTACAGGCTGTGTAGAGAAACCTTAAAATACATTCACAGCCTACAGGAGGCTCGATACGTTCTTTATCAGCCCTGTAGTGGGCAAGTAGCAGAAGGTTGAGGGCATTGTTATCCGGTTTTAGTGTGTGTGAATGAAAAGATTTGACTGGCTCTTATTCTTTTCTTCATCCTCACTTCTCTTGGGGAAAGCAGCATCGTGGGTTTTCTGCACAAGCTGACCACAAACAACTGTAGGTAAACCATGCTTCCTTGTGTACCCAATATAAAGTTAATATTGTTAAGTCCCCATACCCTGGCGAGGTGGTATTAGGAAAGTCTTGGTTACAACAGTTTTTTCTACAACAATCAGAATAACTTTAACCTGGACAGTCACACAACTAAATATCTCAACACAAATCATGCGTAGGCCGCGGACCTTGTGTAGCAAGGTTCAGCGGGATAAAGCGACTCCTTATTTTTAGTACAAACCTATTCAAAATAAGTAGCCCCAGGTAGCCAAAAAAGACAGTTTGACAGGGACATCCACCCACCTAATGGTCGACTCACCCCTATTAAATAGTGTAGGTTTGTATTCCAGTTATAGAACAAATGATAAATTTATAGACAATTTGTGTTTTTCCTAACAATACAAACCATTAGCAATTTTTACAAACTCACCTGCCAACCCTATCCCCCTTGAAGTCATACTTCCAAGCAAAGTGAGCTAAATCACGTTTTTGTGAGTGGGAGCGGTAACAAGCTACCCCTCCCCTTACCCCAACTAACTAGCAGAATGGGTGGTTAACTCTAACAAAATTTTAATGGCTCGTCTTTTCACCTTTGCCGAAAGTATTACCCCTATTGAATAGCTAAAGGTTTTTATCGTTAGTAAAATACAAATATTCTACGAAATTACCATATTTTTGACAGGGTAATCAAAAGAAAGACTGTCTCAAACTTATTCAAAAGTTTATAGGAATTCCTTACCTAAGGCTTTTCCTTCACCAGATCTTCCATGAATGGACAAACCTTCTAGTCTGCCGTGTGAGACGAGTCTGCTGGTAAAGACGAGTTTGCTGGGAGAGATGAGTCACCTTAGCAAGGTGAGTCTGCTTGTGAGACGAGTCAGCTGGGAGTGATGAATCTTGCCGGGCATGACGAGTCTGTTCATGAAACAAGATCTACTTGCTAGGAGAGACGAGTCTGCTGGGCGAGACAAGATTTTGAGACAAGTCTGCTAGGCAAGACGAGATTTTGAGACGGGTCTGCTGGGGGATAAGGTCGGCTCCTGGTGGGCCTCCTGATGCTCCCAGAAGTTGACGCAGACAGACGACGGAAGGAGATCAGCATATCAAGGCAGATTTTCCTGCGTTGCCTACCTCATGATGTCAGGACCCAACTCGCCGACGCTTACTCACTTTCGTTGGAAGACCTGGTATTCAAGAACCAGAAGCTGCACAAGCCCTCTCGGGCCTCTAGGCACGACGCATTACCAACGTTTGTTCACATTGTCGAGGGAGAGGATGACGACGCAGACTGCTTGAACAGAACGGACAGGGAAGAGGTACATGCAGTGCATCGGAAAAGATCACCACCATGGCAGATGAACAAGGCTAACCAATCCTGGTGTTATTTTCATCAGACCTTCTAGAAGGAAGCAATGAAGTGCAGACCCCGTGCAAATTCCCAAAAAACTTGGACGGCTGCCACCCACAGCATCGACCCCCATTGCTAACATCATAGGACCCCAACAGGAGGGGTTCTACTTATGTGATGCTGTGTCAGGCCGGATGATGTTGGTCGACAGCGGCAGCCTACACTCAACATTCCTGACGATGAAGGATGACCATGAAAACTCCATTAACTCCACCGACTAGTTGGTGGCCGCCAACGGCAGCCCCCTCCATTGTTACGAGACCAGGACAATGGAGATATCCATCATAGGACGCTCCTACATGTGGACCTTCATCATTGCCGATGTCAATTGGGAGCAGATTTACTGGCCCAACACGGACTGTTGGTGGACGTCAGCCGGAAGCGCCTGCTCAACATGGGAACATGTCATTCTCAACCTCTAACCACCAGCTCAGGCATACCCACCATGTGCTCCCTTACCCCTCATCACTACGCCGACCTCCTGCAAGAGTTCCCCAATGTATTCAAGCCGGAACTCTGCTAGTCAGCTGATTCGCCAGCCAAACGTGTCGGATTATTATTATTATTATTATTATTATTATTATTGTTATTATTATTATTATTATTATTATTACTTGCTAAGCTACAACCCTAGTTGGAAAAGTAGGATACTATAAGCCCAGGGGCTCTAACAGGGAAAATATCCCAGTGAGGAAAGGAAAGAAGGAAAAAGAGTAACAACAATAAAGTAAATATCTCCTATACAAACTATAAAATCTTTAACAAAACAAGAGGAAGAGAAACAAAACTGAACAGCATTTTCGAGTGTACCCTCAAGCAAGAGAATTCTAACCTAAGACAGTGTAAGAGCAGGGTACAGAGGCTACAACACTACCCAAGACTAGAGAACAATAGTTTGATTTTGGAGTGTCCTTCTCTTAGAATAGCTTCTTACCATAGCTATAAAGAGTCTCTTCTACCCTTACGAAGAGGAAAGTAGCCACTGAACAATTACAGTCCAGTAATTAGCCCCATGGGCAAAGATATGTTTGGTAATTTCAGTGTTGTCAGGTGTATGAGGAAAGATGAGAATCTGTAAAGAATAGGCCAGACTATTTGGTGTATGTGTAGGCAAAGGAAAAATTATCCGTAATCAGAGAGAGGGATCCAATGCATTAATGTTGGCCAGTCAAAGGATCCAATAGCTCTCTAGCGGTAGTATCTGAATGGATGGCTGGTGCCCTGGCCAACCTACTACCTATCATCCAGTCATCACATTTTGACTACAGGACCCACAACTCATGTCAAGTTTCACCAACTACAACCCTAGAAGCTCCGTGATGCCAAGAACACGTTCACGGACATGGAGTGGATGGGGATTTGCAAGAAGGTGGCAGTCCCATGGACCTCCGCCTTCCAAATGGTAAAGATAGCCAACGGCACCTGGAGACCTTGCGGGAAATATCGCTGCCTCAACCTGATCACAACGCCCGATCACTACCCCCTGCCAAACATGCAAGGCTTCACCAGCACCCTGCACAGGGCGAATATGTTTACGTAGATAAACCTTCTCAAGTCATACTTCCAAGTCCCCGTTCACATGAACGACATCCCAAAGATGGCCATCATCACGCCTTTCGGGACATACTCATTCGCCTTCATCTTCGGCCACAGAAACGCAGGGACCACCTTGCAGCGCCTAATGGACAGCATCCCTAGCGATCTACCATTCTTCTGCTGCTACTTGGATGACATCCTAATACTCTCCAGATTGCAGGAAGAGCACAAGGCCACATCCGAGCAGTCCTGAAACACCTGCAGGAGAATGAGTTATTTGTCCACTTCGACAAATGTATGTTCGGCGCAGAGAAGGTGGATTTCCTGGGACATGAGGTTTCCTGAAAGGGAGTTCACACTGTGACCGCCAAGGTGGAAGCAGTGAGGACCTTTACCACGCCTACGACAATCAACGCCTTGCAGGAATTCACCGGCAAGGTCAATTATTATTGATGTTTCATCCCAGACATTGCTCGCATCATGTCACCACTGAACGATGTCCTGAAGGGGAACGCAAGGAAGTTAAAATGGGAAACGCGTCAGCAGCAGGTATCCTATCAGACGAAGGCCGCCCTTACCAACGCCGCCACACTGGTCTACCAGGACCCAGATGACCCCTCAGACTCACCACCTATGTCGCCTGCAGGGCAGTGTTGGAGTAGGTAGAGAATGGATCACCCCAGCTGCTGGTGTTTTTCTGCCTAAAACTAAAACCTCCTGAAACACGGTACAGTGTGTTGGACCGGGAATTAATGGCCATCTACCAGGCCTTTTGACATATCTGGTACTTTTGGAAGAGGCCTCCTTCACCATCTAAACAGACCACCAACCGCTGGTTCACGCTTTCACTAAGGTGGGTGACGCGTGGTCAGCGAGACAGCAACGGCACCTAGCCGTCATCGCTGAGTTTTGGTGTATAATCCACTACCTTACAGGCAAGAAGAACCCCGTGGCCGATGCTCTGTCAAGAGTAGAAATAAACTCCATCCACATGGGCGTGGACTATGAGGGCCTCGCCCCAGAACAAGCCGCTGACCCAGAAACAGTATCGCGCCGCACAACGACCACTTCACTGAAACTGGAGGACATCCCACTGAGCCCGACCGGTCGCCCTCGTCCATGGGTTCATGCCTCCCGGCAGAAATAGGTGTTAGAGATCATCCTCGGACTTTCGCACACCTCTGGACGAACAACAGCATGGCTGATGACTGAAAAATTTGTCTGGCATAGCATAAGAAAGGATTCACGTGAGTGGGCTAGGACGTGCATGGCGTGTCAGACCAGCAAAATCAGTAGTCACACAGAATCCGCCGTCAGGCACATACACGTCAACATTGTGGGACCCCTCCCACTGTCCAGAGACACCAGGTAACTCCTCATGATCATAGACCGCTCCACCAGGTAGCCAGAAGCTCCCACTCCCCCATGATGGAACCACAACCAACGCCTGTGCAGAAGCCCTCTTGTCAAGTTGCATCATCCCTTTTGGAGTACCCGATGACATCACAACCGACAGCGGACCAGCGTTCCTATCTGAGCTATAAGCTTCCCTGGCTCGCCTGCTAGGAACATCGTTTCACTGCACGATGAGGTACAACCCCACGGCCAACAGCATAGTAGAAAGGGTCTACCATTCACTGAAAGCTTCCCTCATGGCCCGCTGCACCGATGAAAACTGGAAATCACAACTACCATGGGTTGTCCTTGGCCTCAAGAACACCTCCAGAGCAAACAGCAAGGTTTCACCAGCGGAGAAAGTGAACGACGAGACACTGGCCGTACCTGCAGAGTTCTTCCAAGCGAATAACACCGACCTGGAGAAACCGATTATGAGGCTTCGTGAGGTCGCTGGGAAATTGACGCCATGTCTCAGGACCTTCACCGACAGGACCAAGTGTTTCAAAACAAAGGGCTTGGGCACCTGCAGCTACGTCTTCGTCAGGAATGATACACATTCGAGCCCGCTGATGTGGCCTTACTAGGATCCATACCGCATCATCAAAAACACCCCAATGACATACTGCCTCATGATCCACAGTCAAGAAGGCTAGGTCACCATTGACAGGCTGAAACTCGCATTCTTGATGGTGGACGACGACAACGCTGTAAATGACGGAAAGGGGCATACTCAAGTGCCGTGCCAAAACAGGCCTCCTCCCACTCGGTGCAACCAGCCCGGAAGACAGTGTCGTACCCACAAAGAACTCCGCTCGGGGAGGCATCCTGTCGGACGACAAATCATAATTATCAGCCTCCGGCAACGGCCCTCGTCCTCAGACCTCAAGAACCAGGGGGTGTGCCCGCCCCATCTTCGAAGATACCAGGATTGAAATGCCACACTGTCAACAAAAATCAATTATATTACGCCATTTTATATGTTTTATGTTCCACACATTTTGTATAAAGTTTTGTAAGAAACACAAATGCCCGGTCAGACTTGACCTTTGTGCGACGGAGGTCGTCTCGCCCGACTCAGGTACCTCTTTCCTGTATGCACTCCTGTATGTAAACAGAATGTCTCAGATAATAAACAAGTCTATTCCCGGCTACATCTCATTACATGCCGTCACAATATATATATATATATATATATATATATATATATATATATATATATATATATATATATATATTTATAAATGTGTGTGTGTGTGTGTGTAAAAATGAGAAAATCATAAGAAATTCAAAGACCAGTAAAAAAGAGTTGGGTGTAGAGAGACACGAACGTCTGATCTCCCCAGGGGAAAAGTAAAAAGTGACGAGACAACACAGTCGTATGAGTGTGTGTGTGTGGGTGTGTGTGTGTGTTTGTATGTGTGTGTGTGTTTGTTTGAGCGGGGTAGCCGGGTATCCTTCTTAACCCCCCCCCCCCCCTAACTAGCGGTCGGGTAGTTACACCTTGCTTAACGTCTTAAGGGTAGTCTTCCAATTTCGTCGGAAGTATAATCCCTATTAATAGCGATTGTTTGTATTTTAGGGTCAAAACAAATGGAAAGTAAATATATGATAGTTTAGTTTCTAGCTAGATATATGAACTCTATATTTTCACTACACACTATCTTGTGTTTGTTGCATTTCTGAGTTTTTGGACCCCCTTATATATACAAAATTATGGGACACCCCAGTGGGAAACCAGTGTTTCTTAGGTACAGAAATTACAAAAATTAGTAATTTTCAGAAATAATAATGGTCAGTAATGCAAAATAAACACAAGCTAATCAGTTGATAAAATCTATGGCTCATGGAAGAGGCTTAAAGTTAAGCCTCATAATTACCTATAATTGTCTTCGTCCTTCTATTGGTTTTTGCCTCGCCGTGGTTAGCTAAGCTTACAAAATTAACTGTTAATATATGATACTTTAATTACTAGCAAAACTGAAATTCACTAAAAAATGGACTAATGTTGGCTAGTTTGGTATTTTTTTCTATATGTTTAATTGGGGCTGGGGTATAATAACTTACATAAAAGTAATCCCAAAATAATGAGCCACCGGGATTGCGAGCAAAGATCAACATTACCGCTTGCCAGTACATACGGAGCATGCAATTTTTCTTTTTCCGCGAGCGAAGCGAGCCCATGGCCTAACAAAAACCATTAGAAGGACGTGAAGTGATTCCTATATAATTATGATACTTCAATTTTCAGCCACTTATATGAACCATATACTTCTTTAACTGGTTTTCTAGTCGTTATTTTGCATATCTGACCATTATTATTGCTGCAAATCACTCGGTTTTGGAGCATTTTCCCACCCCCAAAAAACATGTTT
>NC_090733.1:90623303-90638303 GCF_036898095.1 Palaemon carinicauda | reverse complement strand
CCAAATTCGTCTAAAAATGCCCGATCATAATAGCACTAATTAACAATAGAACCGATAAATTCTCTCTCTCTCTCTCTCTCTCTCTCTCTCTCTCTCTCTCTCTCTGCCTGCTGTTCCACTGCTGCTATGGCAATAGTCTTTAATGAAAATATTAGATATACCAACTTTCATAATGATTGTATCAAATTCTGGGTATATTCATCTTGAATATTATCCATATAGTTCTATAAAATCGGAAGAGCCTGACATTTCTATAAAAATAGGAATCAGTTATTAAATTTGAACAATAGTATACGGAGGTGTCTTATAGCTTCCCGTGCACTTCAAAACCTTCATGAGAACAGGATTTTTCTTCGTTAAGGACGACCAACAAATATTCATTTTGATCTAAAAAAGAATTTTTACTTTACCGTTGATTTCATCCCACGAGTAAGAGGCAACAAAGGATTCCTATACTATATCTAAAGGAAATTCTTTCAGTGCCTGACCTAATGAATCATGAAGTTGGCATCATTCTCCCTTGGTGAGCACTGCTAGCAACGCATCAAATATTAGTGGATGGGTCAACCTTATGACCAGTCTAATTATATAGGTATGAGGCAGTTTCCTCACTTTCAGGTGAACACGAATTAACGAAGTGCATGAAATATCACATGGGAAGAGTAATAATCTATGATTAGGCTGATTATAAGGACACTCTTCCTGTTGGTTCTGGCAGTAATAGTGAGTGCGGGATTTGCGGCTACCATGACAGCTACCGCTGCATAAGATGGGACATTTCCAGATGCTGTTAGGTTAAAATTGGGAAGCTGCTAGTCTGATAGGGTTAATGCTGCTGGTGAGGTGATCGCCACAGGTATGTGGGTTATTGCTGGTGAGGTGGCTGCTGCTGCATCACCTGCTAAAAGTGGGGGCTCTCCTTCAAAGGGGAGAGCTCCGTTGAGAAGCTGTATCAGGCAGCTAGTGCAGTTACAATCTGGGAGTTGTATATCTGACGGATTAGGTGAGGTGTCCATGGCTTAAGAGGTACGTGGAGTCTTGGATCTACTCTTCGTCTTCTTGGTAGCAGGGGATCCCACAGACGCAGAAGAGGAGGCAGGAACAGGGGCAGGACAGGTGGTAGGGGGATTGGGTAAGGAAGGTGATGCAAAATGCACAGGAGTGAGGACAGGAGAGGTGTCACGTGGGGTTCATGATTTTGGCCGTTTAGATTTGGTGTTTAGGGGCTTCTTATGGCAGTGGAACAGCACTTCCTGGATGATCATGCAGTCAGTTCAACAGCAGAATATGCTGTGGTGTAAACAGTGTACTTTGGTGTGTGCTAAATAGCATTTTGCTTTCCTTCTCTCGATGTTGTCTGTGCATTCTGGGCAGGGGTTCGGGGTCTCAATGTTAGGCAACTGCAATGGACAATATGACTGCCATATGCAAGTGTGCATATATAGTCATCAATGTAGGATCCTGCGTCTACCTCCTCACGGAAGGAAATACCATCAGGCATGCTCATCTGAAAGTTGGCAATAGAAAGATATAGCTGAAAAAATCATCCAATCGACTGGACTTCGAACCTAATTCTCGGCTAGCTGAAAAATACAGCTAGCTAAGTCTATGGACGGCAGTAAGTGGGAGGCGGTAGGGTCTGGGAGATTCTTCTAGATATTGTCAGCCCAGGAGGTGAGCTGTGACTGGATAGAATATGTTTACAGTGATGGATAGACCGTTTTATAAGAGCATTGTACTTTTATCTTTGTTGTTCTAATATTTGTTTTCAGTTTTTATATAAGTGATATGAATTGCCAGAATAAATATTTTCCATTTCCTGAAACGTAAAATCCTAATTGAAAATCCGCAGTATTATACCATACTAAACTATGATGTATATGTTTATCACGTAAATGCCTGCAGCATAAAAAAATACAGCTTTTCAATTCTATTTTCCTGCAGTAGACTTTAGGTTCAAACTGCCTTTAGTTGTAACACTAATGGTCCAATGATAATTATTTTTGGCTATAAGGCAACCTTTGTACACTAATTGATTTATATATATGTATATATATATATATATATATATGACCCATGTAAACAAATACTGACAAGTCGGAATATGAGTTTTCTTCATTTATTCAAAAAGGTTCGTTCGTAAGTATACTGTACACAACTGCCCTCTCAGGTGAGGGACTTGTCAACTCGAGCGCCCAAAGGCAACTAAACTCCCTTAGCTACCAAAATGCAATCTTTGCAATAATATGCTGAGACAGATTTTTGTGGAATACTCATGAATATTGAGTTCATTTACCTTGATGTACAATACACACATATACATGAATAAGGACATTACTCCCCCGCCCCCGCAAAGCTCCTCACACCTGGAGGAGGTGCGCACTCGCCCTCACTAGTGTATGATATATGGAGGACACTCCGACCCGGAATAGGCAGGGCATGTACTAAACAGAAATGCAACAAAATATATATATATATATATATATATATATATAAATCACCCCAATAATAGCACTTCTTCCCCCTAAAAAAATTTAAAATGAAGTATTGCATGAAAAAATTTACACAATACAATATAAATAATTCCACTCATTTCTTCTCAAGACCTCTGCAACCAAAATAGAAAATACCCAAATTGAAAGAAAAATCATAACATCAGTTTTACTAAACCTCATCAATAACCTCCCTCAGGTTACGGGCAATACATGCTTTTTGGGCGGGGACAGGGGTAGGAATAGATATTCCTTCATCCCTCGATTTTACTTGTCCGGTTTTACGGCACAATATCACAACACACATCACCACCACTGTTTTGCCATTTATTTAAATCACTACAACACTTGCACTTGCAACTTTCAACCGGTGGCCCTGCCCTTCTCATATAACATTAAGTATCAGGTATTTACATCTACACATTCTCTAACACTGCCTATCCTCAAGGCTGAACTTAAATCCCGCAGCCACTTGCCATTCAGGACCGCCCTGGCCCCAGCAACCAGGAAGCATAGGAATACATGAATAATACAGCATCCGCCTGACGGATCTCACTTGACCTATTTAACATCTGATTTTTTTTTAGGTTCACTCAGCAATGTTATGCATATTTCCTCACTCAGCAAAATTACCACAACATATTACATAGACATTTAGCATCAACATAAGAACACATTGTTATCATCAAGTATATTTAAAACACATCAAAAAAAGAAATGAGGTCTGTTAAACAAAAACAGCAGCAAAGGAGGAACACTTTTGAAAACTACCTCTTCAGGTACCACATGTATGTGTGCCTGATGATGTTCAGACACTGCGTCATTAATAATGCTTTGTACCACAACTGTGTTAGATTTAACCATATTTACTCGGTATGCACCTTAAAACACTGGCTGTATTTTGTTTCCTGGGTTGTAATCGTTTCAAATACACATGATAGCCAACAAATACTTTTACCAGTGGGGTTTTGAACTGACTATCATACTTTGAGCTGGGATTTTTATTAGCTCTTTTCAAAAATCTTTCAATGATGTTCATTACTCTCCTCAATATATTTAGTATATATACACGGTATTGCTCAGTTGAATGATATAGCAATTGTTGCGAATTAATGAGTACCATATATGGTAACACAGGATCCAGTCCATAAACTAAAAAGAAAGGCATGTCCCTAAGCAAATCATTATATGAAAATGTTCAAAGCTAGCTCAGCAGTAGGAAGCATGGCATTCCAATGAAGGGGGTCTTCAGCCACTAAGTAACGTAAAATTCGCACTACTTCCCTATTATGCGATTCCATTAATCCATTTGCTGAAAGGATATATGTGGTCACAGAAAAGTTTTAAATTTTCATCAAGTTCGAGACCAATTTCACCACCTTATTTATAAACTCGAGACCATTATCAACTTATAGAAATTATTTGGTAACCAAACCTAGTAATATAAGCGCACAGCGCCTGGGCTAATGAATTTGCCGATTTATCCAACATTTTGTAAGTATGAGTGTATCGAGCAAATGCACCCACAAATACACATATATAATTATGTTGTGTTAACCCAGTAGGAAATGGTCTTACTACATCCATATTCACTCTGTAAACTTTAATAGGAATCACAGGCCACTTTCTGGCTTCCGGTACAGTATTATGTTCTTTGAAACTGTTACAAGCATGACAACCTTTTATGTAATTCTCTATAGATTTTTTCATTCCTAACTAAAAGAAGGATTCACGTGCTCTCCTTAATGTTCTATCAATCCCTAAATGCCCTGCATACAGACTTGCATGTACAATGTGGATGGCTTTTTTAATTAAAGAGGGAGGAAGAACTACCCGTGCAAAAAATTCCACCCCCCCCCCCCCCCCTCTTCTGGTAAGCATGATATAAGATATCATTTTCTATGAAAAATTTCTCGCCAGGCACATTCAGAAATGATGGATAACTCTCCAATTCCCTTTTATTCACTGCTCGCACTCTTTCCATCCATTCCTCTTTTTTTTCTATCCCTCTCGGACTTTTTTTATGTCCCAACCTCCCAAGTCAATCAAACCAGCCTCATCAGGGCATTCATTCTGGGCACTCCTAGTCATGTCCTCGGCCACACACAAATATTCGCCTTAGCCGCTCAGATCTCTCTCTCTCTCTCTATCTCTCTCTCTCTCAAGAGTCTGCTCTCTATCTCTCCCCCCAACCCCCGTCTTCTGAATGTTCATCGAGAGAATTCCCATCCTGTTCTCTATTTTCTCTATTTTGATGGGAGTCTTCAATATTTTGGTTACGTTCTTCGTTCCTCTTTTGTGACCTAATTGTTACTCCTATTACTGCACCTCTGAAGGGAGCCTCAGCTACCTTGTTAGCTTTACCTTCTATGTGGTGAAAACCCGTTATATCAAACTCTAACAATCTCTCAATCCACCTCGCTTGACGAGAGGTCAAATCCTTTTAATGATACAAATGACGAAAGGGGCGATGATCACTTTGCAACTCAATCGACTGACCTAATAAAAGAACCGATGCCCTTTGAGAACCCAAAGAATAGCCAAATAAACAAGAATATTATGGCCAATTAAGGGCGACAAAACCAACTTATTTACTCAAGAAAAGTGACTTGGAGCATTTTTAACACCGAAAGGAAAAAAATTAAACTGAAATAGTTGATCGTTAGCTATAAATGCCGTTTTACATTTACTGTCTTCCTGAATGGGTATTTGATAATATCCAGATTTTAAATCAACAGTTGTAAAATATCTACTATCCCATACTTTCACAAGAAATTCTTTGATATAGGGCAATGGAAATGCATTTTCCTTAGTGACTGCATTCAAGTTCCTATAATCAACACACAATCTTATCCAGCCATCCTTTTTCCTAACAGCTACAATTGGAGAAGCCCAGGGGGATTTTCTCCCCTCGATTATCCCTTCTCCCCTTAATTCATTGATTTCCCTTTCTATCTCTCACTGGAAATAAATGTGTACCTTATAAGGCCTTGACCTGAAAGGCTCTACCTGTCCAGTTTCAATGCTAAAGGGAAATCGATCAATCCTCCCGGGTGGCTCATCTCCAATTGCAATTACATCGGAATAATTATTGACAATGTCACTAACTACAGGCTGATATTCTGACGGACATAATTTTCGTGCTTGCATAATCAAATTCTGAGTGCGTTCATCTGTGCGGGCTGGAGTTGTGGCTCCCAACATCCCATAATAAGCAATTTCACATAACTCTAATTCACACAGAATCACTTCCTAAAACAACTCTTGTATTTGACAAATTAATCATCATTATATCCGCTCTGTTCTCTTTTATTTCTGTCAAGCCATCTAATATCGTATGGGCCCAATTGTTATGGGATTTAACAACGACCTTGGTTCCTTCCGCAAGAGGGCGACACGGGGTCACTGATATGTTCGTACGGCTCTGGGAGACAACACTTCTCCTCTCTCAGGTACAGCTGTTACCTTAATTAAATGTCTGTCCGAGACCGCACACGCGCTTACTGTCTCATGACTTTCTATCGGCAAAATGTACCCTCCTGCTTTTACTGTTATTGTATCTTTTCCTCACAAAATACAAATTTGATTATTAGAGATAAAATCAATTCCCAAAATAGCCTCGATTCCTGGAATTCCCAAGGTGGGCAATACGAAAAAATCATGTGTAAACTTAACAAACCGCACCTTAAATTTGACGATTTTTGTATGGTTTATGTGTAGTTTATTTCCTCCTGGCGTATCAAGAATGATGAACGTCGCCGACTGTAGTAGGTTTGATAAAAAAAAAAAAAAATTCAATTAGTGAAACACTGGCTCCTGTGTCGATCAGCGCTCGAATGGATTTATCTGGTAGGTCTATCCTCACTGCTAACATTCCTAAACGGCCAATACGAGATATGGGGCATGGGCCAATGACCTCAGCTGCAATGCCGCTGCTCCCTAGTGCTGGTGGGGAGGGGTGAGATCTGGGGTACTGATGGAGGTCCCAGTGCCTGCTTTGTCACGTCTGTCATCACTGCTTTCTCGGCTACTGCTTGTGATGTCATGCGTTGGGCATCGAACTCCATCGTCTCCCCCTTCCTCTGTTTCCTTTTCCTCGGATATTGGGCGGGGGGAAGGTGATGCTTGTGATATGTTGACTCTACAAAAAATGTAACCCATCCAATGATTTGGCTTGGTCTTACTTTCGCATTCTGTTATGGCTTGTCGTTCACACACTCCCAACTTCTCAAATGATCCCTTGGGTCATGGGTTTATTATGTATATATTACATACACACACACACACACACACACACATATATATATATATATATATATGTATATATATATATATATATATATATTTACAGTATATATATATATATATATATATATGTATATATATATATATATATATATGTATATATATATATGTATATATATATATATATATATATGTTTGTATAAGCCTACAATATGTATGAGCCTTAGAATTATTGAGGTTTATTCTAAAGACGAAAAATGATTTTATTCTTTTTTTCGATAAAAGTTAACGTGAGACCTTTATCCCTGAATGGCCTTTGGCGCAACAACTCTATGTGGCTTAATAAAATTATATGTACAGTATATATATATATATATATATGTATATATATGTATATATATATATATATATATACATATATATATATATATATATATACATGTATATTCATATATATATATATATATATATAGGTATATATATATATATATATACATATATATATATGTACTGTATACACACACATACATATATATATATATATATATATAAATATATATATATATTTGTATATATATATATACATATATATATGTATATATATATATATATATATACAGTATATGTATATATATATATATATATATATAAATATAATATATATATATATATATATGAGCAACAATTTATGAAAAAGTTTGAGACACATTTACACAATTAAATCAATTAGATAATATCAGAGGAAATATTGTCGAAAATCAATCCTTGGGAGTCACAATAATTAGGAAAAGATATACAATCAAATGTTCCTCTTTCATGAGATTTTATTTTTGAAAGCGATTATAATGTGACATAACGCCTAACTTCTATAAAAACAACAGAGTTAAACATCTCCATCACTGGAGGAAGCTGGGTTGGTCCAGAGGACCAATTCTGGTGAAGTATAGATATGAACTGCCTAACTTATCGATATCACAGATATCGTATGCTTAGTTTATATTAGTCACGTCACAAACTCGGAAGACACCTGCATCCGGTGACGTCACAGACTTTCACACGCTTGAGACAATGTGTTGACGTTAAGAAGAATGTCAAATTGCTGAGGTTTGCATTGTATGTCCTGTTTACGATTTGAATGACTACAACAAGTCCCAGGGTTAGCTCCTTCAACCAACATGACATATTACGTCATTTGTTTTAAACATGTAATATTAACTATTCTAACTATTACATTAGCTCGGCCAGCTATCTCAATTTTTTTACAAAAATTTAACAACAAGCCAAAACATGGTTACTAGGTGTGACTGGACATACGTATTATTCTTTGTTTAACTTTAGCCATAATCAACCGAGGACGAATATCCAAATAGGCACATTAAAAAATAATAACAATAATGCATATAGAAAAGATATTACCAAAGCAAAAAGAAAAATGCATGATAAAACCAAGATCATATATATGGTACATTGCTAGCAAATGATTATATGGTACCAAAAAAAAAACTTCTGACTTACATATGATTCGGTAACTTGATAAAGAATAATTGTTACCTTTGTCAGAAACATAATACTCAATTTTTAGTGCACAAACACAAATTCCTGGTACGTACACGTACCACGGTTTCGTACATATATATATATATATATATATATATATATATATTTATATATAGGGCTGATATATTTTATTAGATGCCCATAGATTTTGTTATATATTTTATTTTATTTTTTTTTCTCTTTTCTTTTTTAACATTCCGGCTTATATATTTTTATTAGATGCCGAGAGAAAAAATTATTTATATCCTTTTTTTTTTTTTTTTTTTTTTAAATGTTGTTTTAAATGTATTTTTAACAATGCAAATGTAGAAAATTTCTTTAATTACATATTACTAGCGTACTAATCAGCTTTTCATACAAACTCTTCCCGACAAATTACTCCTTTAGCGAATGTGGTGGCCACTCAAACGACTTTGAATTGAATCAAATAGGGCGTATTGTCGGTGCTAGGCGAATCGTTCCTTTTTAGCTGCTTGCTGTGCCGTAACCTACGCCAAACAAGGATGTTCACGGCGATAAATATCACCACCGTGATACTCAAACCAGCTAGTAGTATGGGGTGAAGAATTTCCTTATAAGTCGGTGACAGGTGGTCCCTTTCGGTAAGTTTCATCAACCGCTTTGCCACATGTCCGTTGTATGGGAGAGGAAGTGCTGGCATTGTAGAGGTCCACGTGAAGTTCGCGAAGTAGGTTCGTTCTCTGATGATTGTCCGTAGACCAGTCACCATGGAATTCGGGGAAGTCCCGACACAACCATCTGCTGCGACAAAGATATGGGTGAAGGACGTGGATCCGTCAGGGCATGATACATTGAAGCCGTCCTTGTCGTATCGTATCCACGAGCCATTATTCAGTCTGCAATTGAACTCATTATTGTCAAAGGGATAAAGCTTATCCAGACAATTTTCACTTGTATGGGAGAGAGCACCGTCTAGCACTATACCTAACTCGCATGAATCCATTAAGTTTTTATGGAATTCAAATGAGTCAGCTGTACATATTTTTCTATCCATTGCGTCTGAACAGTGAGTTAATTGATTTAGGTCTTTAATGACCGTATATGTTTCCTTGTCTGGGGAAATCAATACGTGTCCTGTCAAACTGGATATTACTGGATTTGAGTGATTCGTCATGAAATTCGGAAATGGTGATATCCTGTAAGATTGCCAGGCATCAGAAGAATCAAAGGGAATTGTAATCATAATCTTGTTATTATCTACGTTTACTGTAATTAGGCTGTAATAAAATTCTAAGCTATGTTCGTCTAACAAAGGAACATAGCCTAGTTTATCCCTTCCGTTCTCCAGAATTAACTTTAAGTAACTTATAGGCAACAAATGGGGCGACAATACACCTTTAGTTGCTAACGTGATAGCTTCTACATAATCCTTGGATTTCTCAATGAAATGTGTAATTCTGTTATGTATGTGATCTATCTTTGAATCATAATACGTTAATGTTGCCAACAAATCCTGTACTTCCATAATTTGAACGATATTATCTGAATGTTCATTTAATAAATCCATAATTTTATTGATTGAAGCTAACTGATTCCTTAGTTCTGACATAATCAATTCATCTCTATGAGTCAAGAACTCAATTTTCTTATTTTGATTACTAATTTTAAGACGATTGGAAATTCCTAAACCTAAACTTGCAACAGACCCAAAGATGCTTAATGCAGCATAAATAAACGGATTCCGTCTTTCTTTATGTTGGTGTCCTACAGTCCACATCAAAAGGTCATAAGCCAAAGATCCTGTCTCGCCAGTCTTATTTTTCAAGTCATCAGATAGCATCTCTGCAACTTTTAATGTTGATCCAAGCAAACTCTCTGTAGTCAAATGAAAATGTCTTCCATGCAACTCATCCAATGATGCAGAAAACCTTGAAATGGCGGTTCTTAAGCTAGTGACATCATTCTCTTGAAGAAAAATTGCTTGCATATGCACTTCGACAATTACGTTGGTTGATGTAATAAAAATGTCTTCTTGTCTTTCAACTATATTGCCATATCTAAAATATATATTTTTAGTCTTAGAGCTCATCCCATACGAGAAAAATGTCTGAGCGAACAATATCACTCCCAACAACAAAAAATTCATCTTGGAAACCTGTAACGAGAAAAAATATATGTAATTACTCCTGTATTAAAAAGAAAACTTTTAATCACATAAAATAGAATAAAATTTTCCTTCACTTCTTTTCCTCTCTTTTCTTTTTAATTTCTTATGTGAGCCAATGGTACTATTCTCTCATCCGTGGGTTGGGATACGTTTTGAACTCTAAACCTATTGGCCGTTAATGTTTCCAAAATGTTAAATGGGCCTTCAAACTTAGGTGTTAGTTTATAAATGAGCCCTTTTCGGACATTGATTTGAATATAGATGTTATCACCCACGGTATATGTTTTAGTTGGTTTCGCTATTTTATCATGATTCCTTTTCATTATGATTTGTGATTCTTCTAAATTCTTTCGAAGGATATCATATCGACTTATACTTGCATTTATACATTCTTTTAAAGGATTTGATAGATTAGTTGTAGGCGTTAATACATGGAAAGGTGTTCTAACTGGGGTACCATACAATTCTTCATGCGGTGACATTTTAATTGATATATGATATGAATGATTCAGAGTACTCAGTGCTGCCGGTATTGCAATATCCCAGTTGGGGTCTGATCTCCCTAGTGTTACCCTCAATATATTTAATATCTTCCTATTTGCTCTTTCCACTAGCCCATTCGACTCTGGGTGATATATCATGGTATTTATTTTCTTTATGTTGAGGAATTCACACAATGAGGTAAGAAAGTGATTATTAAATTCACCACCCTAGTCTGAGATTATCATGTGTGGAATTCCATGTTTACAAATGTAACACTCGTAAAACTTCCTAGCGCATTCAATCGCAGTTTTAGTTTTAAGCGCTATTAGTTCTGTATATCGAGTTAAAGCATCTATAATTACTGAGAGGTGCTTATTTCCTCTGTCTGACTCGTAAAATCCTGTTAACAAATCTAAATGTATTCTTTCAAAGGGTTGATTGGGCACAGGATAAGCTCCTAGGCTGACAGGTGTTTTCGTATGCCCTTTGTTTTCCTGACATGTGCGACAATTAGCTATGTGTCTTTTTATATCTGTAAGCATTGTATGCCAATAAAACAATGATTTGGCTTTCTGTGACATTAATGAGAACCCAGGGTGTCCATGTAATGGATTTGAATGCAACCAATTCAGGACAGTGGAAATAAGTGAGATTGGTACTACTACCTGGTCGTTAGTTACATGTGGTGTATTGCGGGTTTTCCTTGTCACAGTCCTACACAGAATATTATCTTTGATTATATAATACTGCTGCTTATACTTTATATATTCCTTTTCTTTATGATTGCCTTTCAAAGCATTTATAATTGTTTCTATTTTCTGATCTTTTCTTTGCTCAGTCTGTAACAATTCAGCGCTCCAGCCTAAATCTTCTTGTTCAGATATTGTTTTTACAATAGGCATGGATGTTGATATATCTATTAATTCAGCTAAAGGCTCCGTACAAGATGACACGGGGTTGCGTGATAATGCATCCGCAATGATATTTGCTTTCCCAGGTAAATACCCGATTCTTGCGCCAAAATCTTGAATGATCAAATGCCACCGAGTTCGTTTAGGGCTGTGATTGAAGCCTTTAAAGAACTCTGTTAGTGGTTTATGGTCAGTGAGAACCTTAACGGGATAACCGTAAATTATGAACTTAAAATGCACTAGCGAATTAACAATAGCTAGTCCTTCCTTGTCTATTACTGCATACTTACTTTCGGAAGTTCTTAATTTTCGAGAATAGAAAGCTATCGGGAAAAATTGTTTATCATATTGCTGAAGCAATACCCCTCCTACTCCTAAGTCTGAGGCGTCTGTTGCAATGAAGAATTCCTTACCGAAGTCAGGAAATTTTAAGATAGGAGAACTACACAGTTCATCTTTCAAAGTATTAAACGCCTGTTGATGTTGCTCAGACCATATGAAATCTACGCCCTTCTTCGTAAGATCAGTTAAAGGAGCGGCTATTATTGAATAGTTGCGTATAAAACGCCTGTAATATCCACTACAACCCAGAAATTGCTGTATTCCCTTGACATTAGTAGGTATGGGAAAATTACGTATAGCCGACACCTTATCATGGACTACTTTAAGACCTTGGCTTGACACCATGAAACCCAAATATATTAATTCTGTTTTGAAAAATTCACACTTACTAATCTTTACCCTTAAGTTATGTTGTCTTAATCTCTGTAGTACTAGTTCTAACTTACGTAGATGTTCTTCTAAGGTGTTGGAAAAGATTACAAGATCATCCATATAAGCATGCAATATATCCCCTAACAAGTCTCCAAACACTATGTTAATCATTCTTGTAAATGTTATAGAAGCACAACGTAAACCAAAAGGCATCCGTAAAAATTCATAATGTCCCCTGGCTGTGCTGAAGGCTGTGTATGGGATACTATCTTCTTCTAATGATATTTGGTGAAAGCCTTTAAGTAAGTCCAGACTGGTAAAATATTTATTCTGACCTAACAAAGACAAAATATCGTCAGTACATGGCACTGGGAATCGATCAGGGATCGTTTCCTTGTTTAGACGACGAAAGTCGACGCAGATACGCCATGTTCGATCTTTTTTCGGTACAACTATTAAAGGAAAATTATAAGGGCTGTTTGATTTTCTAATGACTCCTTCCTCTAACATTTTACCTACTTCATCATTTATTTCATTCTGGAATTTCATAGGGAGTCTGTACGAGGGTACATATATAATTTTCTGCTTGTCCTTTAACCTTATTTGATGCTCGATCACATCTGTTTTTCCTAAGGATCCATCCGTAGTGGAAAAGACATCTTGATATTTAGTTAAAAGTTCAAAAATTTTCTGCTGAATTTCTTCGTCTTGAATGTCCATACTGATTTTATCTTTAATAGATCGCAAAAGGGATTCATCCGCAACTGATTGAGAGTGATTGATTTCAGCAACGGTAAGAATACGATGTTTATAAACTTCTACATCCAAGATATGTTGATTTTTGTGAATTACTAAAGTGTTATTTAAATGATTACAGACTTCGATATTACATTGCTGATGTGAGCCTACTGTATAAATAGCTTGTGTGACAGACAATCCGTTAGTTTTCAAAGTATCGGAAAGGATTAATATTTCAGATCCTGGTAGTGTTTTCTTTATTTGCACTATTAAATTCGAAGGTGTTTGGTTCGATAGATTGCGTGCAAGATGATATTACGGGTGAACGAGAATTCTGCTGGGTCACGTATATTATTTCTTTATTAGTGAGACAAGTTATTGGTTCTTCAATGTACGTTACGGTTACATTTGTCGTCTCCTTTTTATCCAAAACTGATTTTAAGGTATTAGAAGACTTATAGAATTTCCCTTTGATATACACGCCGTGCTTGGCAGGAGCTAAGATAATGTTTTGATTTCCCATAGATGGGTATCCTATAATTACAGCTGGATACATATTAATGTTTTTTACAACAACAAATGTATCGGCAAACGTGCGATTACCGACTCTGAACTGAATATGTGTTATGCCTATGACGTTTAATTCATTATTTCCTATACCTGAAAGTCTAATTTCTGATTTTTCAATCGGAAAGTTCGAAAACAACAAATATTGCGTCTTCAAATCCATAATATTACATGGACTACCAGAGTCAAAAAATAACGTAAAGGATTTGTGTTCTAAATTTACAGCATATAAGGTTGGCCGTAACTCATTTTGGCTTATTATTGTATGAATTCGCTGCAAATCTACGGGAGCATGCACTGATTTACTTAATTCGGCCGTGTGTTTCATAGGAAAATCTATTGTCTCACAATTATCTGATAAAACATTAAATTTATTATTCAATACTATTGATGTTGACATGAATGACCTTGACCCAACATCACTCTCTTCCCCTCTAGAGTTAACTATGTGGTATTTGCTTTGCTCTGCACATTCTGAAAATTAGTCTAACCTTGCGAGGTCTGGTTTGACGGCCCAGGCTCAGCGATATTTGAAGAAGTGTTTGTTTGTTTTGGACTCTGAACTGCACTGACATTTGGTTGTTTCTTCTTATTGTTAAAATGAGGATTTTTCTTTTTATTTCCATATGGAACTGACTGTGGAATTGACTGTGTATTTCTAGGATATTGTTGTGTCTTACGCGAGTAACATTGACTATAAGAATGTGTTGCAGTGTTGTGAATTGAGCAAAATTTCGTTCTGCAGTCTGCGCTTATGTGACCTTGACGTTTGCAGTTATAACACGTCAATCCCGCTACTGGACTGTTAACTACGTTCACTGTTTGTGGTTTTGTTTCATTCTTTGCAAAAACTTGAGTTAACACGGGATCGAGATCTGGACACTTGGACATGTGTTTCTTTATCTGTTTATAGACATCCAATTCCGTACTTGCAGCCGGTAACTTCTTATCAAAACACCGCACTAAAGCTTCAGGCAACATAAGTGTCATGCAAGTTAAATACATTAATCGTAAAAAATCTTTCACAGAGATGTTATCGTTAGTAACCCAAGTGGAATTACCTAAAATGTCCTGATATTCGTTAAGCCTATCAGCTATGAGAGCTGCTCTCTCAATAACATTAAGCCGATTCATAGTGGCTTGATTAAGTGTATTTCGTAACGTT
>NC_090733.1:90583303-90603303 GCF_036898095.1 Palaemon carinicauda | reverse complement strand
TAAAGGCCCGGTATTGGGACATAAAGAAAATGGAGATGAGAGCAAGTGTGAAAATAATGATTTGAATTTAGGTGAAGTGGAACAGGTAAAACGGTGGCTAGAAACAAATGAACTTTTTGAGGCAGCAAAAAACCAGTTAGATCAAAGGTATGAGGCCAGAATTTGTGGACAGTGCAATAAACTATTTAAAAACAGAGCAACCAATATTTCGCACCAGAAAAACTTTCACAAAAAGTAGGAATTTCGGTAAAGAAACAAACAGGACAATGTATGAAAAGAGTGATATGGATGAAAGACTAGACAAATTATTGAAAATCATTGAAAACAATTTTGAGATAAACCAAGTTGGAAGTGGAAATAACCATGTTAATTTAGTTAGAAATCGGAAAGCTCCAATCTGGACTAATGGCCAGGATTTTGAAAGTTATTGCCATCAACTAAGGCTATGGGATTCACAGACAACCATTCCTCCAATTCAAAAATTTTTCGAATTGGTGGATAGTTTAAAAACAAACAAAGAGATTAGAGGATTGTCGTTATTTGTGTCAAGAGAGGTTATAGAAAAAGTAAACACTAACAGTGTAACTATCATTGAAGACGTGATAAACTTGCTAAAAGGTAAATTTGAAAAAAACAACCTTGGAAAAAATGTCTGAATTGGTTTCTGAAATACAAAAATTTGAACAGAAAGACAAAGAAACAGGTGAAGAGTATCTGAATAGATTTGAGAATCTTTTAGTGAAAATGGATAGAGCAAACTTTGGATCAAAATGGAAGTTATGGACTACAGTTTTGTTTTTAGATAAGTCTAAATTAGAAACAACAGAAAAAATTTCAATTATGAAACAACTAAAAAATGTAGAAGATAAAGTGACAATAGAAATATGTAAAAAGGAGTTCAAGGAACTAAAGATAGAAAACCAAAGACCCGAAAAGGAATTGGACGTATTTTATACAAATAGACAAAGATCTACATCGAGATCAAATGAGCAAAGAAATAGGAGACCATACTCCCGTTCGCGAGACAGAAGCCAAAACAGGAGAGAGTCAGGAAGCAGATATCAGAGTAGAAGATATTACTCTCGATCAGGAGATAGAAACCGAAACAGAATAGACTCCTTTAAACGAAGAGAACCTTCGGAAAGGAGAAGTGAGGATCGTGAAGAACTTGAAAGGAATCGGCAAGATCGTCCGATGGAGGGCGGCAGGAGGCTCAGATCAGAATCGAGAGAGAAAAGGTGTAGAAATGAATGCTGTCTGAATAGATTAAGTAACATCAGATTTGTTAGTGTTGAAGATGAGAGAGGAGAAGTAGAAATGCCTGAAATTTACTTCACGGATGAAATCAATGAAACTGAGATGATTATTGACAATGGTGCACCCAAAAATGTGGCAGGAATTAAATGGATAGAAGAATATCTGAAGAAAAATCAATTTGGAAAAGGACAAGTTAATGTTAAAAGAATAGAAAAGAAAAAGTTCAAATTTGGACCAAGTAAAGTTTATGAATGTCACAAAATGTTTGAAGTTCCATTGATAATTAAGGGAAAGAAAAATGGAACAGAGTTCAGTAGACTACGAGTGCAAATTTATGCTATTGAAGCTAATATCCCTTTTTTGTGTTCTAAAGAACAACTCCAGAAATGGAGTGCCTCTCAGGATTACGAGAAAGGAAAGGAAAAACTATTATCAGAAGCTTGGTTCCGAACCTAGAGATAGATTTGATAACCACTAAAGGTAACCACCTTGCCATTGTCTTGGAAACCAATAAAGAATGTAGCGAAGAAGAGATTGTAATGTTTGCCAAGAAATTGGAAAGCAATAAAGAGATATCAGAGTATAAAAGAGTAAAAAGGGTACATCTGGTATCTGGCCATAAGGGAGAGACTCAACTCCTCCATTTGTTCACATTGGCAGGAGTAGTATCCAACCGAACCAAAAAGGTTATTAAGAAAGTTGTTAATGAATGTATACCCTGCCAAAAGTATAAAAAATCATTAGGTATACCAAAAGTTGCCATCCCAACAGTGACGGAATTTAATCAAAAGGTCACAGTTGACCTAAAGCAAGTAAAGGAGAATAACATTCTGTGGATGGTAGACGCCTTCACAAAATTAATAAGTGGAGTTGTGCTGAAGAACAAAGAAGCAGTCACTATTTTGCATGCCATCACCCAGAACTGGTGCGAGAAATACGGATATCCTACTGAGGGATTTTGGGCTGACAATGGATCAGAATTTCAAAATAAGGAAATGGAAAGTTTGGCTTCTGCAATGGGAATTACGATAAGGTTTGGCCCAACATATTCCCCTTGGAGTAATGGTTTGAACGAACGAAATCATTACAGCGCTGATCTAACTGTGAAGAAAGTGATGGAAGAGAATGATAGAATTACATTAGATGAAGCAGTTTCTAAAGCGGCCTGGTGTCATAATACTAATATAACAGTGAAAGGATATGCCCCATTACAGTTACTCACTGGGAGAGCTGTAGTAGTTCCTGGTATAACAAGTGGAAATGTAGCCACCGAATCTTTAATCTCTGAGTCAGAAGCAATCAGAAGACATATTGAAAATCAAAAAGAAGTGAATAAGAAGTATAGAGAAATTGAGTATGGTGAAAAGTTGAAAATTGCCTTAAACGCAAGAAATGCATCTTTTAATGATTATCTATATACACCTAGGGAGAAAGTATTTTACCAGCACAAAGGTGGAAAACAATGGTTTGGTCCCGCTACGGTGGAAAAGATGGAAGGGAGAAGTGTATGGATTTTAGCAAATGGAGATATGAAAAAGGTATCTTCTTGTCACTTGCAACCTTACGGAACGTTAAGGACTTCAGCTCATGAGAAAAAAGATGAGATTGGGTCGAAGGATGAGGCAGCTCTTACTGACCAGTCCGAGAGTGAGGAAATTAATTTAGAAAAGAGAGAAGAAGCGACAGTTGTTAGTAAACCTGATTTGGCAGAAGAGAATTATGACAAAATGACCGTGAAAGATCATCTTCCATCTGAAAAAAGGCCGAAGAAAAGTAAAATTATAATTATGACCTTTAAGAATGGCGAGGAACACAAAGGAAAGGTGACTGAAGTGAACAAACCTAACTCAAAGCGCAAATTCGTGTGCTTCATAAAACTAGAGGGAGGTAAAACAATTGAAGTTGACTTCGAAAATGAAATAAGGGACTGGAAATATCTTATTAATGAAAAAGAAGAAGAAACCGAAGTACGAGAGACCAAGGAAAATTTTGAACTAGATAACATTGGTACTTACTGGATGAAAATGTCAAATGACGAGTGTTTGGTAGAGGAAATAACCACATATGTGGTAGAAGTTCCAAAGAGTCGTCATCATGAACCTGAAGTTATAAACGCTAAAGAAAAAGAACTTGAAAATTTTGAGTATTATGAAGCATTTGAAGAAGTAAAAGATACAGGACAGGAGAAAATTGGTTCAAGGTGGGTTATAACTCAAAAAGAGAGACAAGATGGGCAGAAGACCAAAATAAAAGCAAGGTTAGTTGCTAGAGGATTCCAGGAAACTGAGAAACCAAAATCAGATTCCCCAACCGCCTTGAGAGAGTCTTTCAAGACTTTCATCACAGTATCGGCTAATGAAGGATTTGAACTGGAGAGCGTCGACATTTCCGCAGCTTTCTTACAGGCCGAAAAACTGGAGCGTGATGTGTTTGTTGAACCACCCAAAGATGTAAAACAGGAAGGAACCATTTGGAAACTGAAAAAGGCAATCTATGGGCTTGAAGACGCAGGTAGGAAATTTTGGCTTAAAGTTGACAAGATTTTTAAAGGAAGAGGAATGAAAACACTGCATGGAGATAACGCCTTATACTACCTCCATGACGGCAGATCATTACTTGGTATGATTTTATGTCATGTTGATGATTTTTCGATTTCAGGAAAAAGAGAATTTGTGGATATGATCAAGGATCTTTTAATGAAAAATTTCACGATTTCAAAGGTGGAGTCATCTGAATTCAGATTTACAGGGATTGATATAGTTAAAACAAGAGAAGGAATAGAAGTAAGCATGGAGGATTATGCCCAATCCATTGAGGAAATCAAAGAAATAAGGAAAATTGGAAATGACGAACCTCTAACAAAAACCGAATATAAAGTTTTCAGGAAGTATGCAGGAAAAATCCAGTGGTTGGCGGAAAATGTCCGACCCGACTTGGCTATTGTTGGATTGAACATGTCTATGAAAAATAAAGATGCTAAGATCGGTGATCTAAAGAGAGTAAACAAGATAGTGAAGAAAATTAAATCAAGAGAAAGCAAAATAAAGTTCGGTAAAATAGGGAAGAAAGAAGACCTGAAAATTTATGGCCTCGGCGATGCGAGTTACAAATGTGACTCAAAGTCAATTGGGGGTAACTTGATTTTAATGGGAAACAAGAAAACTGATATAGTAGCTCCTATATATTGGAAAACAAAAACCATCAAACAAGTGTGCCATTCTGCCAAAGACGCCGAAACGAGGAACTTAACTAAATTAGTAGATGACAGTGTTTATTTAGCAAAAAGTGTTGAACAACTTCTGTTTGGAGAAAAGGGAGGAAAAATCCCAGTAAAACTGTTCACAGACAGCAGACCAACGCTGGAGAGTATAGCATCATCAAAACAAGTAGAAAGAAAATTGTTAAGAAACGCAGTGGCAGACTTGAAGGAGAAACTAATTCATAAAGAAGTAGAATCATATAGTTGGCTGAATACTAAAGACATGATACCAGACATATTAACAAAGGAAAATAAAGAGAGTGATGACTTGGTGGAAGTCTTAGTTAAGGGAAGACTTAGAGTGGCTGTAAATGAAGATAATCTTGTTCATTTTAAAAACGATGAGTTCAGGTTAGAAAATGTTAAAATTAAAGACAAGGGAAACAGGTTTTAAATATGTGTAATTTCTTTTGCAATTCTTAGATATTTATGCAATGGAATGTTGTACGTGATGCAGACTGTTATTGTTCTTTTATTATGAAATGCTATTGTTTGTATTCATATTACAATGTACGTTTAGTTTGAGCTTGGTAACAATTTTATATTTGTTACAATATTTTATCCATTTTATTATAATTAGTAACTTATGTATAGATCTGTTTGTTTAACGAAGTAAAACAAAAAAGGAGGCCGGGGGAATAACAGATAACAATCCTTATTGCCTGTTCCCTCCTAACCTTGTTGTCTTGTAATGATGATCCTTATTGCTTGTTACCTTGTAACCTTGGTGTCTCTGAGACTTGAGCTTTGGTACTGCTCCCGTGTATGATTTGATTAATAAATTTCCTGTGTGAAGAACTGACGTCTCTCTCTACCCCCTGGATATTATAGTTACCGCGCATGGTGATCGGCGCTCGGCTGTACTCTGTGACGTCACCTGGAGAGTTCCGAGCGTTTATTTGACAGCTGTCCTATACAACCAGCCTTATTATTCGTGCCTCTTTTGGGATTCCAAACATTGCATTTATGAAATTAGGCTTATATTAATGTTTTTATGACCATATTTCCAAAATACATATTAAGATAGGGAATAAAATAGCAATGGAAATAAAAATTCACGTATGACAAAAGCTTCACTCCGAATATTTCACTAAAAATCTTAATACATTCTCTCTCTCTCTCTCTCTCTCTCTCGTTTCAATGAAATAAATTTTACATATTACTCAAAAATTTGTTATCTTTTTTCAAAACTTTACTATAAAATTCTTCGTTCTTAGTTTAATATTCTTATTCTAAAATTTGGCCTACACCTAATACTAAAAAGCTCATTACCTCCTCGGGAACATCAATATTTGAGGCTTTCACTATATCAATAAGACATGAAACGGCTCTGACTCCTGGTTTTAGAGCATCGCCATGGAAAATTTTGAATAAATATTCCATTTCTTGTAGATTTTCTCTAAAATGGTTACATGACCTATATAATACCTTTTTCTTTACAGGTGATATCCAGTTATCGCCTGTTTCATCTACATCAACTGAGCCTAATGATGTAGGCTATACTTATCTTTAAATTTAAAAGCCACGACCCCTCCAACAAAATAACTTGAGGACTCATTTCCTATCAGTATTTCAGGTTTTATTTCTACTAAATATTTTACTTGATTTTCTTGTCTCGGCTAATAGATGATCGGTCTCATTATGAACAGGCAGAATGTGCTTCATGAGACACCAGGAGATATATAACTCGGAATCTAGATCATTGGGAGCAACATTTAACTTTTGAGATGGACCTCTTATATTTAAGTACTCTGTAGTGACACAATATGTACAGTTGCTTCATCATTATTACAAACATTAAGGCCCTAAACTCGTTAACTTTTGTCTCTACTCACTATGTATAACTGTAGTCTATATTAAAACTCTAAAGGTGACGGATGACCATGGCAATGACCAATTTGTCGTAAGAAAGGAAATAGATGTTCGACTGTGTCTTGACAATGCCGTCTTGTCATGAAGAACTGCAATCCTTGCAGTCCATGCAACATATTATACGATAATACTTTTACTGGAACGGAAACATTTTGCCTTTCACTTCAACATTAATAATAAAATATATAGCATCTATTTCAACTTGACGTGGACAGTTCGAGAAAGCACCTCTACCTTTCTTAACGATGTACTTCATGTACGAGTTATTCAAGCCAAACCAACTAACAATCAAAGATATAAGACCAGATATTTCATTATAAAACTGACTTTTCAATAAGCCTTTGTTACTACAAAATCTGATGGAATTAGCCTCTGAGGAAGAGAGTAACTGAACTGCTGTTTCTCACTTTGCCGTTTATAACCTCACACATTTTAAGTGACTCATCAATTTTGTAGGCTATTTGGAGATCATTTACTGATAAAGGTACGATTTTTGACATAGATTTTGAGGTAATGATTTTATCTTCAATCTGAAAACCATAGTCTATTAAATAATTTTGAATTAAGTTGATTAGATGGGGTGGATCTGCCAAGACGAAAACTTTTGGAAAATTTCGAAGCAACAATTTTGTTTTTATTATAATCTGAAGCTCAAATAATAGTATTTATAAATACGAAATTTTAATTTCTAAAAATGATCTCTCTCTCTCTCTCTCTCTCTCTCTCTCTCTCTCTCTCTCTCTCTCTCTCTCTCTCTCTCTCTCTCTCTCTCTCTCTCTCTCTCTCTCGCTGTATATACAGTTTCTATATATATATATATATATATATATATATATATATATATATATATATATATATATATATATATATATATATATATATATATATATATATATATATATATATTATATATATATATATATATATATATATATATATATATATATATATATATATATATTTATATATATATATATATATATATATATATATATATTTATATATATATATATATATATATATATATATATATATATATATAAATATAAATATAAATATAAATATATATATATATATATATATATATATATATATATATATATATATATATATATATATATATATATATATATATATATATATATATATATATATATACTGTATATCACAGCGCTGGCAAGCGCGACCGGGGACAAAACAATGCCCTCTCTCAAAAATGCGGCCAGTGCTGTTATATACGATTACCAAAACGCATAAATACGGGTTTTCAGAAAAGTACTTTCCCGACAAAGTAAAAGCTTGAAACATTAGGATTTGCCTTTTCTTATTATTTTTAGGCGATCCTGAAATTTTCAAGTCCCTATCTTTTAAGGGTCAAGAGATATTACGTCAAAGATATGCCAAAATATGGCATATTTTGCATAAACATTCAGTGTTCTATATATAGATAGATATATAGGTAGATATAGAGATAGACGCTTCAAAAGCAAAAACGGGGGAGCTTATTTCTCAGCTTCTGAATAAGCTAGAAAGATGTTTGACCCCAGGTTTTTAAGATAAACTTATATGGGGTGGCTTAGGCTATGTGCGGATGTGACCAGGTGGTCACGTGGGGTAGGGTCACGTGACATGAGTTTTCAAAAGGTACTATAATGGCAATGCTTGTTTCTCAGCCTCTGAATCAGCTAGAAAGACGTTTGACCCCAGATTTTGTAGGTCTGAACTTAAATTGTGGCCTAGGCTATTTGCGGACGCATTTAGATGGTCACGTGGGGTAAGGTCAGGTGACAGATAGATAGGTAGATATAGAGATAGATGCTTCAAAAGCAAAAACGGGGGAGCTTATTTCTCAGCTTCTGAATAAGCTAGAAAGATGTTCGACCCCTGGTTTTGAAGATAAGCTTATAAGGGGTGGCTTAGGCTATGTGCGGATGTGACCAGGTGGTCACGTGGGGTAGGGTCACGTGACATGAGTTTTCAAAAGTTACTATAACGGAAATGCTTGTTTCTCAGCCTCTGAATCAGCTAGAAAGAAGTTTGACCCCAGGTTTCGTAGGTCTAAACTTAAAGATAGATAGGTAGATATAGAGGTAGACGCTTCAAAAGCAAAAACGGGGGAGATTTCTCAGCGTCTGATTAAGCTAGAAAGATGTTCGACCCCAGGTTTTGAAGATAAACTTATAAAGTGGCTTAGGCTATGTGCGGATGTGACCAGGTGGTCACGTGATATGAGTTTTCAAAAGGTACTATAACGGCAATGCTTGTTTCTCAGCCTCTGAATCAGCTAGAAAGACGTTTCACCCCAGGTTTTGTAGGCTATTTGCGGACACATTTAGATGGTCACGTGGGGTAAGGTCACGTGATATAGGTTTGAAATAGTATACTAGCGGGAACGCTTGTATATCGCCCCACGAATGATATGAGCTACAAAGACGTTTGACCCCAAATTTTAAAACCATAGTCTTAGATTATTGCTATGATGGTTCGGATAATCAGGTGATGTCACATCTGAAGTCACGTGATCTTTGTTATTGAACGACTCCTTCTTCTGCTTACGATAATGTTCATTAGCTCTGTTTCTTAAGGAGTTTGAAAGACGTTCGACACAAGATTTTGAAAATCTGAACTTAGGTGTTGCCTAGATTATGCTGGAATTTACCTTATTATCAATTATCTTGTGGGGTAAGGTAACATGAGAGATAACACGCTATTTCAGATAAGCGGTATGGCTTACTTTTTGACGCCCGAACAAGCTACTCAGGTATTTAATTTTAGTAGGTTAACGACATATATAAAGCTGCTTGACCTTTCGATTTTGTACGTTTGGTCCCGTGGTGTTAGTAGATCACTTAGCTTCATAAGCTATTCTGTTCATACTGCGGCGAATTCTTCGGTGTTATCTGTAGGAAACTGTACGGAATTTGAGGCAGCTGACTAAGGAATAGATAACATGGTTTTGAGAGGAGAAATCAAGGTATCAGTAATATTAACACCTGCCATTCAATTTTAAAACTCTTGCAGGTGTGCATGCGAGCCCATTTTACCATGGGAATTTGACATTATCATAAAGGTTTAGAATATTAAACCTGTACCTTTGACGTCACTTTCAAGAATGTTGGGGCAGATAAGACCTTCATCACACACTTTTTATTGCGTCACGGCAGGTGGGCAAAGTGCAACATTAAACCCGTGGGACGTGGATGGGACTCGGGTACGTTATATAAAAGAAAACCAGCACGTCACTTAGCATACTGTACTCTCGTCAGATTGATCAATTTTAGTTTATTTTACATTTCATTCGCAACAGATTTCCAACCTTATCAACCATGATGAACATTACCAATACCAACGAAAAGGTAACCGATGCAATCAGTGTTGTAATTATTGAACTATTCAAGTAATCGATTGTTTTCCCGAACTTTTGATTGAAATTTTAGCTTACGAAACCGCTTTCGTCGTGCGGTGGATGTAAATAAGAATTTAGAATAAAAATAAACAAATTGAATTTCATGTAGGACATAGACGAATTAATATATAAACGCACGCCTTTTACGCCATTTTGATCGGTGATAGTATTACCAGAAACGTTGACTTCGGGGAGGTAGCAACTTTTCCGGGTCTCAATGTGCATCGTTTACTCTTTGAGGTAAGTTACTGTTATAATTCAACCTTTTTTCCTTGTGTGTCGTTTTCTTTACTTCTAGTTCTTCTCGTGTCTAATAGAAGCAAAGAAATAAACAGACACAGATATAACGAGCCTTTAGTTATACTTAGATGTATTTCAACAAAAATAATGCCCAATTATAATATTATGTTGTTTGAGATTTTGTTACTAATAATCTGGTCTCTTTTAGTTCTCAACTACTCAATTAATACACTTGCGCAAAAAAAAAAAAGAGTGATATTAAACCGATTGAAAAGATGAAAATTTTTTCTTGGTTTTATTTTAGGACATGGAGAGGCGTCCCCGGTCAGAGGTTCCAACCGATTTACCGGTTTTTGGTTAAATATATATATATATATATATATATATATATATATATATATATATATATATATATATATATATATATATATATATATATATATATATATATATATATATATATATATATATATATATATATATATATATATATATCATCTTCAGAAACATTCTTCCCATCGTAACTAAAGATTTACTTATAGAAATATAATTGATATATCCATATATTCTTGTATTATTTTAAGTGAGCCTATTCATATACAGTTCTCTTAGTTGACCAAAACGATTCATGCAACATATGCCTAGTAAACGAAACTAAAGTGACGAGATATTAGCGATAGGCTTACCTGAATCACAACAAACAATAATTACATTATCATAAAGATTTTATGTCAGTGTTGCATCTTCTTTTAGACTTCGGACAGTTTTAGGGCAGCAATTGAGCGACTCGTGCCTAAGGTTTCTGGCAAAATCATTGGGTTGGAAATGTAAAGAACAATTCGTGTATATTTGGCATTGATACCATAATTTCTTTTGCATATATTCACCTACTTGTTACATTTGTTACATAGTTCTGCGTCTGTTGGGAACCGGTAAAATCTATTCTTTTTCACCACCAACATTTACATTGGTCTACTAAGAATTGGAGCACCCATATATGACACATATAACCATGATGAATCTGTCAACATAAATGAAAATAAAAACGTCTGAGAAATAAAAGAAAAACGGCGGCATATCTCCCGCCTATATGTCGCCTGGCTGAACTCACCAGGTGACGTCATGCGCGTGAGTGTAGAAAACGGGACCTCTAGGTAACTCACCTTATCTTATTCCATCTTGCATATTCCATTCTTTCTCTGTTTCTCTAATTTATTGATTCGAACTTTCGGGAGTTAAATACCATCTTATTTATCTCCACCCATTCATATATTTTGTTTAGATCTTTTTATAATGAGTTTTTATTTTCATCACAAGAGAGATATTTCAGAGAGAGAGAGAGAGAGAGAGAGAGAGAGAGAGAGAGAGAGAGAGAGTTAGTTGGAAAGATGAAAGTTGATACTGGACTAATCTAGATAAGTAAAGGGGGTTGATTGGGTACTGATCAAATTAAATATAATTAAATACACGTGTTAAAAATAAACAAATCTGATATGAACATGTGAAACGTTTCATCTAATTTAATGTTTATATGATTATTAGTTTGTTGTTTCGTATAATAATCCTCGATTATAAGCTGATATCCATGTTACAATTAAAATTTAATAGATTAACACCCAAAATTTGTAATCTCTGAAAAGTGAATAAACCAACAAAATTATAACAAAAAGAAATAATTCTTTCTTTTTTAAGATTTTCAAAACAATGATCAATCTTTTAATGATTAATTTCTATCTAATGAATAGGTCTTCTTGAATTATTAAACTTTTACACTTAATGAATTATTATTATTATTATTATTATTATTATTATTATTATTATTAACAAAATAATAATAATAATTATAATTTGAATTATTATTTTTGCTAGTCTTCAAATGTTTGACTAATGTTAATGTAATAGCTACCCATATCTTTTGTTGAAGTAAATGAGAGAGAGAGAGAGAGAGAGAGAGAGAGAGAGAGAGAGAGAGAGAGAGAGAGAGAGAGAGAGAGAGAGAGAGAGAGAGAGTTACTAGGTTTTGGATGTCTTAAGACTTTTTAGTCCATCCACAGAGACTTCCTTTGCCCTTTGGTAGAGCGATTTAGTTTAAGCATTCAGAGAGTTCGTATGATCTTGTCTAACAATCTTGAACTCTTTTTCTAAGTTACTGTTCACTACATCCCCTGGAAGTCTATTCCAAGTGTTTACTATTTTCCATGTAGGGAAATTGTCACATTGAGCGGGATTATATCTTTTCAATTCCAGTTTGTATCCGTTACATCTGGATTGATGTGTGCTAAGCGTGAATAGATTGTTGTAGTCTATAATTGTTATTCCTTTAAGAATTCTTAATGCCTCTGTTAACTGTCCCCTTAGTCGTCAAGTTTATAGATCAAAGAAGTTCAAATGTTCCATTCTCTGTCTATATCCAAATTACCTTATTGTTGCAACTAGGTTGGTGGCTGTAGCTTATAATGATTCCAGTCTATCTATACCCTTCCTAATACATGGAGCCCAGAATTGGACTTAGATGGGTCTTACTAGTGATGTGTACAGCTGTAGTACTGTGTCTTTGTTTTTGCATTTGAATTATTTTTTTAGGTAGCCTTTTAGATCTTTCTCATGGCCCACACTTTATATTTCATTAGCCAGCAGTGAGTAATTTGATTGAAGGTTACTATAACCTATGTGCATGACTTTACATTTCCCATGGTTGAAAGGCATTTGCCCTTTTCTGGATCAGTCTCCCTGCTTCATTAGACTCTCTCTTAAGGCCTCTACGTCTTCTGAGTTTGCAGCATTTATGCCCAGTTTAGTATTGCCGGAAAATCTGGCTATTCTCCTAATTAATCCTAAATCTATGTAGTTGTTGTAGATCAGAAATAGCAACGGGCCACGGACGGATTCTTGGTGTACTCCGCTTGCAACAGCTGCCAACTCTGAAGCTTCTCCATTGATTTTCTGTTAGTTAGCCAGTCTTCGATCCATTTAGCTGGCTCGTCAATGATGCCTAATGCTCTAATTTTGACCATTAATTTATGAGGAACTTTGTCAAAAGACTTATGAAATTCTATGTATTTGATCTATATTGGCCTGATTTTATCATAAATGACAAAAGTGTAGAAAAATTCGAACACATTTGTTACACATGATATCTTTTGTCTAAAACCATGTTGGTTATCTCTATATGTTCTACTATTAAGTCTACTTTAATTGATTCAAAAACTTTTGCAAGTCACTACGTTAGACACATAGATCTGTGGTTATCAGGTTCTTCCTTTGGTCCTTTCTTGTAGACTGGAGGAACATTGCCTAATTTCCATCCTTGTGGTGCCTTTCTTTCGTTAGCTGTCTTTCCGAACATTTTGTAAAAGCTTGGGGTTATCTATTCTTCTAGTTCTATAATCTCTCATGGATGAATATTATCTGGATCTGGAACCTTAGACTAATTGAGTCCTTTTATTTTATTTTTGACATCATCCATTGTAAAGGTGATTCTATTTAATGGTTATAGCCATTCATATTTGATAGCTGGATCAGGGAGGGTTGTTAATTCTTCCCTAGTGAATATAGTTGTGAAATATGTATTCATCAGTTCGTCTTTTTCCAAATCATTTGTTATAAGATTAACTTCTTAGTCTATTAATGGGCTAATGTTGTTTTTGGTTGTTTTTTTACTTTTTATATATGCAAAAAATTCCTTTCGGTTTTCTTCAATAGTTAAAGCCTCTCTTTTCTCCTTATTGATCTTGGTCTTTCTAACCAATTCATCTACTTTTTGGCTTAAATTCTTATGCTCGGAAATTTCATGAATTAAAGGCTGTTTCCTGTCTCTACTTCTTAATGTATTGGCTATTTCTCTGCTGAACCACTCAGGTTGGGGAGTTCCACTTGGTAAAATATTTCTATGCAGTATACATTTAGTCCTTTTTTCTTTACATATTTCTACAGAGAAGTCCCATTGTGCATCTATGTTCCCCGTTCCGTCTTATTCTAAAGTTTTTGTGTAATCCTTCAGATTTACAGGTACTATGTCTGTAGTCTTGTTATTTTGTAATTTTACTTTCTTTTAGATGAGGAATATTCACCTGAAACCTAACTATTTTGTGGTCGCCTTTGCCAATGTTTTCATCTACTGAAACACTGGATAATAAATTTTCTTTGGTCGTTAGCAAAATATCTAGTATGTTGTTTCCCCTATTTGATTTATCAATCCACTGATGGAGGATTTCTCTGTTGACAAATTCTAGCAGCCTATATCCCTCTGTGTTTGATGTAGAATTCATAGTATCCCAGTTTACTGCTGCATTGAATTCTCCCATCAGGACAGCTAGCTTATTGTTAACCTCTTGTCCAAGAGGTCTATAGAGCTCTTCGACATATTCTTGTCTCTGATGTGGTAGTCTGTATATTACTAGTATCGACATTTTTTTTTCTTTTTTTGTGGAAGTGGGAATCAGTTTCTAATTTAAATTTTATGGGATTTATGTAATTTCTGACAGAGCATTACCCATCCCCTTTTCAGATAAGGCTGTCCTTGAAAATCTCGAAATCTGGGATATCGTATTCTCCGAGAAAATCCTTTGTTTTTTTCTTGAATCTAGGTCTCGGTAATGCCTATGACATCTAGTTCCTCACTAGCTACCATTGCCGAGAAGTTTTCCATTTTGTTTCTAGGTGACTGAGCATTGAATGATGCCATTCTGGGGAAATTTTCTATTGTTTTTCTCTTGCTTTGGTTTTGCTTTTTTTCCTGATTTACTAGTGTTATAGTTTTACTTTTATCTGTATTATCCTAGGTTTCTGACAAATTTCCTCTATTTGTTGTTGAAGGATTTTCTAAGGGTCTAGTTTATTCATGGTCTACTATGCTTAAGTAATTGTAAAGGCTTAGATTGATTTGCTCTCCGTATGCTCTCTTTCCTTCTTCACTAAAGCGTATTCCGTCTCATTTGTATAATTTTCTCTTGCCATAGAAAGTGTCCCAAAGATCTATGAAATTAACTTTTTTTTTTTCTGGCATGATGACTTAAGCCTTTCATTTATTCCTATGGGCTTACTGAGGGTGAAGTGGCTGACATTAAGACTTGGGAGAATACCTATAACTATAATATTAATATTGTTTCTAGCTGTTTCAACAGGTTTTTTTTTTTTCTAGCTGTTTAACCAAAGGTTCTGTTTGGTCAGCAGTATCCTTTCTTAGGAATAGGTCATTTATAGTTCCCTGAACAATGATAGTGGTCTTCTTTTTCTCTGTTGTAGTTTTACTAACTACTTCAATCTTCTGTGCATTGGCACCCGGATAGGACCTGACCTTTTTCCTCTTTTTGAGGCCGAAGTGCTCCCCTTTGACAACTACCAAGGAGTCTCCAATTAATCAGGTCTCGTCTTCCTCTTCCTTTGCTAGGGGAGTGAATGTGTTTTTTTGGTGGCAATTACATTTTTAGACTGTTGTTTAGTCTTCTTGGCCTTAGCTACCCTTCCTTTAGTGGGTTTCATGAACTCTCTGTTTTTGTTGGTTATTTCTTATCTAGGTTCTGTACTTGATTTGACCTCATTTTGTATTTCTTGGATACTAATCCTATTTTCTACATCATCTATGACTTCTTTGTTCCTTATTTCTAACTGTTGGAACTTAGACATAATCTCTATCAATTGTGTTCTTAGTCCCTGGTTTTCATTTTTCTTTTTTTTATTTCTTTTTCCAGCGACAAAGCAGGCATACACTATTTCGGTGCAGGTTTGCACCACACCATTCTTTGAAGTCTAAGCGCCATTTGTTTATTTGGCTTTCTGAACAATTGTGGTTTAACTTCAGTTTCTTACTCAATTTTAATATCTGTGTGATATTATCTAATGAACATTAACTTCGATAATCATTAGCTTTGTGACCACTACTGTAAAAGGAGACGGGATGGCACATAGTTACTTACTTGCTGCTGCATCCGCTTAATCCTGGGTGAGATCCATCTTTTCTGTCCCCGACCTCAATTTAGTGCTCTCAAACGAACAGTTAAGCCTCTTCAACGTTGGCCTATCACTAACGTGCCGCAGCTTCCAACTGAGCAGCACTAGGCATAATTCTATTTTCTCACCAGGATTGACAGAGGAAGGCTAGCGATTACTGGGATTTCTGTACATTCAAGAACAGCCAGACTCTTAGGTACTACTGGGTATTACCAGGACTCGAATCCTGTGAGCGAGTTCTTAGCGTTGTTTGTAGAAGTTCCAAATCCTCTGCTCTGACACATGCAGTAGCTGTCAGCTCCTTAATGTCTATATGTATATAGTCTAGGTATAAATAGCCATCGTATCTAAATATGTAATGTTTCTTTTATTTTTTTCTTTATTTTTTATTTTTTTAACTATTTTTATGTAAGCTAGGAGAGATTGAAAGTTAAGAGAGAGAGAGAGAGAGAGAGAGAGAGAGAGAGAGAGAGAGAGAGAGAGCTATCAAAGGTCAAACTATTTATTCTTTCCAGTCTCGTAAACACTGCTTTACCTCAACATAAGTTTCGCATTACCGGCAACTGGGCGAGAAAGAAATATTTGGCAATAACCAAACTCAGAAAATTCTGGATCTTTACGATACACCAAACACCATTTTTTGAGTGAAAAATCAGCCAATACTTCTGGCAATAGATTGTGCAAGACCGATTCCATCTGCATTTGCATCAGCTGTCAGAGAAAGCCTTTTTCTTTGGGTTGTTTATTTGAATGTGGAGCAGCGGTTGTTTTCGTCAACAAACAATGGGAAGTTGCCAATCATATTAGGTATGACCAATAGAGAAAAATAAATTTTTAGGCTGAAATATTTTCATTAGTATTTCAAATAAAATTAAAACATGGAATAAACCTCTGGAAAGACATTTATATCTAATAAAGTACTTAAAATAGATATCTAGGAAAAAAAAAAACAGTTTAAGATGAGAACTTCTCTAGGGTAATGGATAATTGATAAAAGATTATGATGAAACGACAGTTCATTAAAATCAACATATGAATTAACTCTTATAATTATCTAAAGATAGAAAACCAGTTTCTTTCTGGTGTTCTTATATTTTTAACATCTTTAAATGCGATGTTCTTTGCGAGCTCTATTTATCTCCAAGCCCTAAATCCCTTTTCTTAATGAAATCGGAGAATAGATATTCATTTTGAAAAAAAAAAAGAAAAAATTTATAAACAGGTAAAATCAAATTTTCTTCTATTAACGTTTTTTCCCCATTCATAAAGGTAAGCATGGTTGCCTTCTTTTTGAAGGACTTGCTTTGGCTTTGGGGTACACTGTAGTTCTGACCTGCTGCCCTTCCTGACATTACTTAGACCCCGGTAGTGTATCTTCATGTGTTGTACCAGTCACCAGCGACCTCCCTTCCAGCAACAGTTCGGGACGTGTGAGGTGTGTGTTATGTTTTGAGAAGTTGTTGGAGGGGCTTTGTTTGTGTGTGTGTATTAGTCTGTAACACCCATTTGCTCTATTCAAACCTATCCGTCGATTAGATACATAATCTTGAGGTGTCTACACGGATAGCAAAGTGTCCGCCTTTCTGACTGGTCGGGTGCATCACAGACTTCTAGGAAGTCCGACCTTGCTGCTCTAACCGACTCTTAATTAAAATCCATGTAAATTACTGCAAGGTACTTAACAGTAATCTCTAATAAAGACAAAATTAACTTTCAGCCTGGTTATTTGGATTTTAGTTTTTTTTTTTTTTCTTATTTATAAAGTTTCAGTTTTCTTAGGTTTGGAGACAAACGACTAAAAATGCTTTTACCATAATGAGTAGAGCAATGTTATTAAGGAAAAAAATATTTATATGCGGACTGTCAGCAAATATTTCCTATAGGAGTAGCTCACGTAATACAAAGGAATCTTTAAAGGATTCTTGAAAGAAACGGAGGTCGAATCATCAACCGAATGAATAGCTTACTGAGATATGGTTCATAGGAAACCTACGAATGTTAGAATTGTAATTTTATCCCAAAAATGGTTCACAAGGCACATGAAAAAGGTTGAAAACAGCTTCGTTTGTTATTTCATAAGTTCATTTCATACGTTCTTTCTGTTACATTTTTCTATTCAATTTCGAGCATTTCAAGAGTGAAAAAAATATCCCCGAGTTTTCATAGTACCTGATCATGAGGGGTTTGTTCATGAAGTATTCCCAAATTTAGCAAACGGTTATGCGGAAAATATTTGATGCAGAGCTGAAAGTTGCCGCCTGGTTAGTTCACTGAGTAATGGGCGTCTATAAATTTGATGGTGGCAGAAACGATGTGGGCGGAGACTGTAATGCACAGTCGTTTCTCAGAGAGATTCAGGAATATAGAACGGAAAAGCGGAGGAAAATAAAAAAATTCCATGTGACCAACATTTCATTACATTATTATTATTATTATTATTATTATTATTATTATTATTATTATTATTATTATTATTATTATTATTATTATTATTCGCTAAGCTGCAACCATAGTTGGAAAAGCAAGATGCTATAAGCCCAACGGCTACAACAGGAAAAAATATGCCTGTGATGAAAGGAAATTAGGAAATGAATAAACGATATGAGAAATAATGAATAATTAAAAAAAAAAAAAAACTTTAACGAATTTAAAAACATCGAAACAGATATTTCATATATAAACTAGAAAAAGACTTATGTTAATATAAGAACATATGCTGCAACTCTGAACTTTTGAAGTTCTACTGATTCAACTCCCGGGTTATGAGGATCATTCAACAACTTGGTCACAGCTGGAATAAAACTTCTAGAATATTGTATAGTATTGTGCCTAATGATGGAGAAGGCCTGATTAGTATAATAACCTGCATGCCTAGTATTATGAACAGGATGGAACTGTCCGAAAAGATCTAGATGTAAAGGATGGTCAGATTTATGAAAAATTTTATACAACATGCATAACTATCTAATTGATCAATGGTGCCAGAGATTAATATTTAGATCGGGAATAAGAAATTTAATAGACCGTAAGTTCCTGTTCAAGAAATTAATATGACAAACAGCAACTGAAGACCAGACAGGAGAACAATACTCGAAACTAAGGTTAAATGAAAGAATTAAAAAACTTCTTCGAAATAGATTGATCACCGAAAATCTTAAAAGACTTTCTCAATAAGACATTTTTTTTTGTGCAATTGAAGAAGACTCAGACCTAAAGGGTTTCTCAAAAGTAAATTTGCTGTAGAGAATCAGACCTAAAATTTAAAAGAGTCATATAGAGTTAAAGAAACACTGTCCTTGACCTACTTGCAATCATACTTTCAGTTTTGTTAGGATTTAACTTCATGCCCCATAATTTGCACCATACACTAATTTTAGCTAGATCTCTATTAAGGGATCCAGCAACCCCAAATCTACATTCAGGAGAGGGAATTGATGCAGAGTGTAACTTCCTCTGCATAAGCAACAAGCTTGTTTTCTAGGCTGAACCATATATCATGTGTATATAGTATGTAAAGTAATTGGCCAGGAACACTACCCTGAGGAGGACCAGACAACACATTCCTATATTCACTATGTTGCCCATCAACATCAACTCCTTGCGATCTATTAATTAATAATTCAATAATAATGCTTAGAACAACCGCCCACTGTCATGATCAACACGGTCAAAGGCAACACTGAAATTTGCAATATCATTACTGTTTAATTGGACTACGTGAAATATATTAAATGGGTCAGCAACTAATACCTAGAATTATCAGAGATGTGTTAATACCAAAATATCTATCTATCTCTCTATCTATCTATGTATATATATATATATATATATATATATATGTATATATATATATATGTATTTATATATATATATATATATATATATATATATAGATATATATATAATATATATATATATATATATATATATATATATATATATATATATATATATATATATATATATATATATATATATATATATATATATATATATATATATATATATATATATATA
>NC_090733.1:90550803-90563303 GCF_036898095.1 Palaemon carinicauda | reverse complement strand
CTTCCACATAAGCCACTTCAATGAAACTGCTGCGTTTTGCCAGCGGAAAAGCGTTCGCATGGATTCACTTTTGCATTAAGGCGTGACTCACTCAAGTAATAAACCAGACTACGTCCTCACAATGATCCCAAAGGACACGTTCCCATATGACGCCCTCAAAACATGCCTCCTGAAATAATGCTAACCATCCCCAGCTGCCCGTATAGCCAAGCTTTTTAAGCTCTTTCAACAACAGTTTAGAGACCATAAGGCTTCGCTCTCACTCAGGGAAATAAAGCAAATCTATTTCATGCCCTTTGAGTGCGGCGCCTACCCAAATCTGTACGCACTGCCATCCTCAATGTCGATATTCTACCCATAAAAGATCTGATGGCCAAAGTCATCGCCTTTATGGACAGTCACTTCACTAGCTGGTAGACATCAATTAACGCCTGCACTCTTGACGAAGCGGACAACTATTCAACATTGACCGAAGCTGACATAAATGTGGTAGGACACTGACGCCCACCCTGTGACATGACGGAGTGGCGACAAAGCCGCCCACCACCCACATATTCCAGCCTTTGCTTGCACACTAACCAACAACCTCTCCAGCCACTTACTAACGCTCATCACCCACAGTTATACTACTACTACTCCAGATTCAGGGCTACTGCGAATAAATGTGCGAGCGGTTGTCAGTGGACAAAAATTGTTTAAGTAAGCCATCGTTTAAGTAAGTGTGGCCTCCCCTGTCACTAATCTTTCCTTTTCACATGATACAGGTACGGCGGCTATATTTGGTAGACATAGATGATTGCCATTCTCTTCTGCTGAGGCCACTCTCCAGGACACGAAATAGTCTGTTTAAGTCTTCCGACATCTGCCTGGTAGATGCCAACACATCTGCGATACCAACTCATGGTTATGAAACCCTCTCATTATTGTTTGGAAGCACCGAATATAATTGGAAGTTTCTCATTGCGGACATCATATTGCCAATTCTCTGTGAAGGTTTCCTCAAACATTTCCCCTGATGGTTGATGTCATTCACTGATGGTTAGTCAATTCGTACTAGTACTCTTCGATACCTCTCCAAACCACCTCATCTAACCTTGCTTTTTACATCAGCTCACCCACAGAAGCCTACACCCACCTACTCACATCGTGCCTGGAAGTTTTCCATCTAGAACTTCGTCTAACGCCCACGGTTCCCACCAAACAAGGTATTTATTATCATATCATGACGACGTGGCAAACGTTCACCGAAATGGAAGGAAATGGCTTTTGCCAAAAGGCCTTAAGCCCATGACCGTCAACCTTACACATTGTCCAAAAGAAAGATGGCTCTCTGCGCCCATGTTGGGGTCATGGGGCGTCTGAACATGCAGACAGAACCGGATCACTACCCCCGCCAAAACATCGCCGACGTGACCTCCTACTCACACAAAGCAAACGTTTTATCCACGCTCGACCTCCTGAACGTGTATCATCAGGTACCCGTGAACTCAGAAGACTTCCTCAAGACCACCATCATCACCAGCTTTGGTACGTACACCATTGATTACTCCTGTTTTGTCCTTCATAATGCTGGGGCCATTTTTCAACGTTTCATGGATGGCATCCTAGGAGACCTCCCCTCCTGTGTATGTTATGTGGACGACATACTCCTGTTCTCTTTCTCCAAAGAGAAACACCTCCATCTCCTATGCATTGTGCCCTACTGTCTACAACAGAACGGCCTTGTAAGACAAATGTACCTTTGGCACTAATGGAGTATCATTCTTAGGACACCACATTACTCCTAAATGTTTCCACCCCTCCCTGAGTAGGTAGAAGTCCTTCATAACTTCCCCACGCCCTCAACCATTAAAGCACTGCAAGAATTCCTGGTAATGAAAAATTATTATCACCGTTTCCTACCAGCTACTGCCACCACTCTTGCCTCACTCTATGCCTCCCTCAAGAGCAATACAAAAGACCTAAAGAGGGGTCCTCTTCAAGAAGCAGCCTTCTGCAATGCAAAGAACGCCCTATCAACTGCTGTCGCACTTAGTTTTCCCATGCCACATGCACCTATATTTCTCTCCACTGATGCCAGCGATGTCGCCATTGGTGCAGTACTCTAGTAGGTGGTCAATGGCTCGCCCTGCCCTTTGGCCTTCTTCAGTAGAAAACTGTCCAAATAGAAATCTGAATACTCTACCTTCAACTGTGAATTGCTGGTGGTGCACTTGGCTGTCCATCACTTTCATCACATCAACTGCTGTCGCACTTAGTTTTCCCATGCCACATGCACCTATATTTCTCTCCACTGATGCCAGCGATGTCGCCATTGGTGCAGTACTCTAGTAGGTGGTCAACGGCTCGCCCTGCCCTTTGGCCTTCTTCAGTAGAAAACTGTCCAAATAGAAATCTGAATACTCTACCTTCAACTGTGAATTGCTGGTGGTGCACTTGGCTGTCCATCACTTTCATCACTTCTTGGAGGGTACTCCCTTCGTCATTCGTGCAGTCCACATGCCTTTGGTACAAACCTTCTCTTGACAGTCCGACGCCTGGTCCGCCTGTCAACGCCAACATCCCAGCTATGGCTGACTACAGTTGGACCCCTCAACACGTCCCTGGGAAAATGAGTCCCATTGACGATGCCCTGTCAAAAAACATATTGGCTGTCTTTCCCCTGAGATTGGATTACAATACCTTAGCAGGAGCCAAACAGAAAGATCCAGAGTAGCAAGCATGTAAGACATCCTGCCCATTCCTCCGTTGGGAAGACGTGCCCCTCTACGACTCCAATGCCACCCTCCTCTGTGACGTCAGTACTGGTAGACCTAGACAGGTATTTGATTTCATTCATGGCCTTTCACATCCCTCGGGCAAATTTACTGCACAGCTCCTGAAGACTAAATTCTTTTGGCAGGGCATTACTAAGAATGGTAAGAATTGGGTCCACGCCTGTACTTCATGCCAAACTTCAAAAGTACATAGACACTCAGATTCAGGAGTGGGCACCTTTCCTCAACCTCAGCGTCATTTTGCCCACATTCATGTCAACGTAGTAAGTCCCCTACCAACATCACAAGGACATTGTTACCTGATTGCCATCATTGACCGCTCCACTCGTTGGCCTGAATCCATTATTATGGAACTGCAACCTCTGCCTCATGTACGTCTGCCTTTAATCTCAGGAAGGATAGCAAGATTTGGTATCCATGAGCATATTACTTTTGACAGCGGTACATCTTTTACCTCTCGATTATGGACATCATTAGCAATTCTTCTGGGAATCGCCCTAAATCCAACAACTGCCTACAACCCTGTTGCCAACGGAATGGTTGAACGTTTTCATCGCACCCTCAAAGCAGCTTTGCTATGCCGCTGCAAGCACTCCACCTGGTTTACCAGCTTCCCTGGGATATCCTTGAATTAAGGACCATTCCTAAAGATGCCCTGGATGTCTCGACATATGAAATTGTATATGGTGACCTGTTGATTGTCCGTGCCATTTTTTTTTTTTCGTTTGCAACCTCCACTAACAATATCAAGTGCCTAAGTCACATTGGAGGAAAAAAATTTTCATCCCACCAGACTTACAAGACCCCAGCTAAGCAACGCATATTGACAGATTTGGACTCAGCAACACACATTTCCTTACACAGGCCCTTTCCTTGTGATCTGTCATACACCAATGGCTCTCCTCATCAACATTGTGGCAAAGAAGACTGAGCCCCATTGATCGCATATCTCCTGCCAGATGACCTGGCCACATTATGCCTCTTAAGAAAAGTGCCCAATATTTCACATGTATGTAATTTTTAGGGATAGCCATGTACTGTACATGTTTCATACACACTCGTACACTGTAACAGTTTTGCTTTTCATCTTATCACTCTCTCTTCTCTGCACTATTAATAAAACACCTGTATAAACTTCATACCTCATGTTTAATTTTGTTAGAATATTTATGACGTTCTTCTTCAAAAGTCCTGGTATTCAAACTCGATGTATGTTTAATAAAGTTTAGTTGCATTCACCTCACTTCTCAGTTACAACCTAACGGCTTTCTCGTAGAATAGATATGCACACACATCCAAACACAACATCTCTCACCAGGGTATCATTGTTCCCTTTCCCCCCTAAATATATATATATATATATATATATATATATATATATATATATATATATATATATATATATATATATATATATATATATATATATATATATGATCAATTTTTGCACATTTAAACGTGTTTCTTTCATATTTCAAATAAGCCATATATATTAATACATTAAAGTCTGGATTCTCTTAATGACCTCGGGATCAGAGCCCCAGGCGGAACCACCCAAAGACTATAATATCATACCGGCAGGGATTTGAACCCTCGTCCAAGAAACACGTTTAAATGTGCAAAAATTTATCATTAATCGAATGCCAAGTCCCAAACCTATCAATTAGCTACGATGGTGAAGATGGGTTGATTTCAATTCTAAGTACAGAAAAACTGAATTTGACAGGTATATGTACAGAAGAATTTTCATCGACTTTTATCTTTCTTCGTGGCTGGGTGGTATGGTCACTGGCATACAAATATCCTGGACGAGGGTTCAAATCCCCGCCGGTCCGATATTATAGTCTTTGGGCGGTTCCGCCTGGGGCTCTGATCCCGAGGTCGGTAAGAGAATCCAGACTTTAATGTATTAATATATATGGCTTATTTAAAATATGAAAGAAACACGTTTAAATGTGCAAAAATTTATCATTAATCGAATGCCAAGTCCCAAACCTACCAATTAGCTACGATGGTGAAGATGGGTTGATTTCAATTTCAAGTACAGAAAACCTGAATTTGACAGGTATATGTACAGAAGAATTGTCATCGTCTTTTATTTTTCTTCATGGCTGAGTGGTATGGTCACTGGCATACAAATATCTTGGACGAGGGTTCAAATCCCTGCCGGTCTGATATTATAGTCTTTGGGCGGTTCCGCCTGGGGTTCTGATCCCGAGGTCGTTAAGAGAATCCAGACTTTAATGTTTTAATATATATGGCTTATTTGATATATATATATATATATATATATATATATATATATATATATATATATATATATATATATATATATATATATATATATATATATATATATATATATATATAACAGATTTTGAAGCGAAGTGAAAAATCTATTTTTGGGTGAGGTAACCATGTTGTCCTGACGGAAGTTCCTTTATTAGTAGCTTCCTAGGTTATATTTGACTTCAGTGATATATCCCAGAAAATTTACCAGGTATCCAGAATTCTAACTCCTGGAGCGAATATCCCTTAAAATTGGATATCGCGTAATCAGAGGACGTATTCTTGACACGTCTCATAGCTATCTACACCCCTAATAGCGTTTCCACTTCGATGGGAAAAGGTAGCAAGAATATAGGAGAGTCGTTAAAGAGGCAACGCTCTCGACACTCCTACTGTACTGTAAATAGTGGGCCCAATCGCCACCGCGAGGCGCCACCAAGACATTCTTTGTAGCTTTGTAGGTGTTCCAGATACAGTACCATAGGCAGGGATTCATTATCCTTTTTTTCAAAAAGAGGGTGGGTCCATCAGGACGACATGGCTACCTCACCCAAAAATAGATTTTTCGCTTCGCTTCAAAATCCGTTTTTTGGGCTCAGGCCATGCCGTCCTGATGGAAGTTTACCAGAGCATTAATGTATCTGTGGATTTTTAATAGTGCCGTTATCTTGAGATAAATATTTCCTATTTGGTCTTCTAGACCTAGAGACACTTGATGTTACCGTTATACATCAATTAACTGATCATAAACTATGTCAGCTCTTCCTCCCCCCTACAGGGAAGAGTCTGAGTAGACTCTAGGAAAAAACCCGAGGATTGTGAGTTCAAGGAACAATCTAGCGAACAGTTTGTACATTAGTGTCATCATATACATGAAGTATAGTTTGTACTTAGATGGTATATCTCTGTATAGGTTACTGATACCTCCCAAGTCTGGCTGAAGAGAGACAGACAGGTTTATATACGTGTAGGAAACCTTAGTTCAGTAAAATAAACAGTTTAGTACAATCAGTTCTTACCTGTTTGTTTGGAACAGTGTTAACCTTAGTTCCCCAATATTTTCTTAAATATTAAAAGAATCAAGGATGCTCTGACTTTATTCTTAATCTAGAATGTTTGAGGCGAAAGAGACGCATAGATTCCTTTTATTGTTTATTACAAAAATAAAAATCATGGTTGTATTCAATTACCTCTTATGCAGAACAATTCTGCATAAAAGCATAAATAGTAATAACAGAATTAAAATAAGTTTCACCTGAAAAGGAAAACATTAGCCACTCTAAGGGAAATATAAAATTTCACTATGTATTCTGTTGTTACTAGGAACACTGTGCATATAAGTATGCCTGGTACTTGTGTCAGTCTGTTATGCTGAATGTCAACTGTGTAGAGAGAACAGTCTATAGTGTTATCACTAAACACAATACTCAACATGATATGTCTTACGAGTCTATCATGTACACCCTTCGCATAATGTTTGAAGAAAAACTCTGGATGACTTCCATCCAGTATAAGCACGAGGGCTTATTTTTCTCGGATCATGACCTGCAGGTGTACTGTCTGGATCCGCTCTGCGTATAAAATAGGTGATTTTCGCACTTCACTGTTTCAAGGATAATGTTGAACCAGATGTCTCTCCCCTGAAAAGCTTACCTCCCTTAAAGTCTGAAGTTCTACGAAGATAGACCTTTAGGCATTCCACTGGGCAGAGGGATGCTTCTTCCTTCAAAGGGCAGATTCTCCAGGGACCCCATCTGTTAGTGAGCAGCTCGTTCTTGGCGAGAAACGTCGGGTCCGGAAAGAGGTTCAGTTCTCCGGAGTCTGTGAACTGGCTCCTGAGGCTAGTGCAAAGAAGAATATCACCTTTTGAGTAAAGTCTTTCAGCGAGCAATCCTCATTGTTCAGAGTTGATGCTAAGTGAAGAACATTATCCAAAGACCATGAAATGGGCTTAGGAGGAGCTGCGGGCCGAAGTTTAGCGCAGGCTTATGGAATCTTGTAGAAGATTTCATTAGAAAAGTCTACCTGGAAGGCACATAGTATTGGTCTGGCTAGGGCAGATTTACATGTAGTAATCGTGTTGGCTGCTAAACCTTGTTCATGAGGATGGATGAAGAAGGACAAGCAGAAATCCGTAAAAATCTCCTTAGGTTTCTTCGCCTTGACAAAGGCCACCCATTTCTTCCAGGAAGACTCATATTGTCTTCTTGTTGACTTTGACTTGTATTCTTCTAAGAAGTTAATACTGTCCCTAGAAATCCCAAACCGTTTCTTGACCGCTAGGTCGAGAAAATCATGAGATGAAGGTTCTGGGTTTTCGCTGATGAAGCTGATACAGTCAATTTCTGCACTTGCTGAGGCAGAACTGGGTCTGGCAACGGGATCAGCTTCAGGCGTAGTTCCGTTATCAAAGGGAACCAAACACTGTTGGGCCACTTGTGGGCCACTATTGCTGCTATCCCTCGAAAGGATCTCAGTTTGTCGAGGACTTTCAGCAAAAGGTTGATTGGAGGGAACAGGTAGATCTTGGACCACCTGTTCCAATCTACGGACATTGCGTCTGTCGCTTCCGCTAGAGGATCCTCGTATGGGGCTACATACCGGAGTAGCTTCTTGTTGTCGCTTGTTGCGAAGAGATCTATCTGCAGTCCGGGGACTTTGCGTAATATGAAGGAGAATGATTTTATGTGTAGGGACCATTCTGACTATATCGGGTTGACCTTGCATGGAGAGTCCGCTGTCACACTGTGGAACCCTTGAAGGTGGACTGCTGACAAGTGCCATCTCTTCTTCTTCGCTAGACGGAGGATGGCCAGTATCACTTGATTTATGTGAGGCGATCTCGAGCCTTGTCGATTTAGGCATCTCATTACAACTTCGCTGTCTAGAACCAGACGGATGTGGATTGAGCAAGGAAGTTCCAGTTTCTTCAGAGAGAGAAGAACCGCCATGGCTTCCAGAAAATTGATGTGGAAGGTCTTGAAGAGGGCAGACCAGGTTCCCTGGACTCTCTGATGATGAGAGTGACCTCCCCACCCCTTTTTTGAGCCGTCCGTGTGAACGGTGACTGCCGGTGGAGGTGGTTTCAGAGGTGCCTTGCTCTTCAGGTTCTTGGCTTCCGACCATGGTTTGAGTAGTGATCGCAAACGATTTGGAATCGGTCTTTGTAGATCTCTTCGAGCGTTTGATGTGTAGTTTCTCCAAACTCCTGATGCATCTTTTAATTGTGCTTTCAATATTGGATCTGTCACTGAGGCAAACTGAAGGGACCCTAACACTCTCTCCTGTTGCCTTCTTGATATCTTGTCGGATTGATGAAGTCTCTTGACAGATCCTGCTATCTCTTTCCTCTCCTTTGATGGAATGGAAAGGCAGTGTGACTGTAAATCCCAGTGGACGCCCAGCCACTGGAACTTTTGAGCTGGAGATAGACGAAACTTTTCTAAGTTGATCTTGGATCTTAAGTGTTCCAGGAACTGGATCACTTGCTTGGAGGCTTGCCTGTACTCTTCCTCGGATGCTTCCCACACCAGGCAGTCATCCAGGTAGGCTACTATCTGGATTCCTTTTAGGCGTAGTTGATGAATGACTGCATTCGCAAGCTTGGTGAATACCCTTGGGGCTATGTTTAGACCGAAGGGCATGGCTCTGAAAACGTACTTTCTTTTCTTTAGTTTGAACCCTAGGTAGGGGGAAACTTGACGGTTGATTGGAACATGCCAGTACGCATCCGTCATGTCTATGGAGACTGTGTATGCCCGTTTGGGCAAAAGGGTCCTTATGTGTTGAAGTGTCAGCATTCTGAATTTGTGGTTCACTATGAACTTGTTGAGTGGTGATAAATCCAGAATGACTCTGAGCTTTTCTGAATCCTTCTTCGGAACACAAAACAGCCTTCCTAGGAATCTGATGGACTTTGCCTTCCGTATAACTCTTTTGTTCCGGAGTTCCTGAACATATTCTTCCAGAATGGGGGTTGAGTGCTGGAAGAATTGAGGAAAGTTTGGTGGAGTTGAGCTCCAACTCCACCCAAGTCCGTTCTTGATTAGGCTGTGGGCCCAGGGATCGAAGGTACAACGATCCCGGAAGAGGAGAAGTCTCCCTCCTACCGGTAGCATCTCACTTGGAGTGCTGGTTGGAGGACTTGCCTCCTTGGCCACGTCCACCTTTGTTACCCTTACCTCTGAAGGGGCATCTAGAGGACCCTCGAAAGGAACCTCGAGACTTTGGCCTAAAAGTCGTCGATTGGCTTTCAAAGACTGGGGTGAACACGGGCGATTGGGTCGCCAGCGTTTGGGGCACCAGTTGGAAGGTGGTGGTTGGATGTGCCACCGTCTGGGGAACCATGGCCACGGGAAGCTGTTGCTGTTTTCTAGGCCGAGAGGGCAGTCTTGGTCGTTTTGATTTATTCTTCGGTTGGGGACCCAGCGGAAGATTTTCTTTTTTAGGACAAGCCCCACTTGGAGAGGAGATTCCTGTTCTCCGTAGCGGCTTTGTCCAAGACCTCTTTGACCACTTCGCTTGGGAAGAGGTCTTTTCCCCAGATATTGGAGGCTATGAGCTTCCTTGGTTCGTGTCTCACCGCAGTTCGTGTAGAGAGTTCGTGTTCCCCTCGAACACGAACTCTCTACAAGTCCTTCGGGCTTTGATAAAGTTGTACAAGTCCTTGGTGACTGTCGCCAAATGAGATTTGCCGAGACCATGTACATATCTGGGGTGTCCGGGATGCTTGCCATAGTCTTTAAGCCAGTCTGCCGAGACATGGAAGCAGCAAGACGTTCTTTAGTCTCTTGTTCCCTGTGCAGAAGAGACTCTGAGAGCTTCGGGAGGTTTTCGCCGAACTGTCTTCCAGCAATATCTGCCTCCAGCTCCCCAACTGTGAAGGTGTTATGAACATCCTTCCAGTCTTTATCATCTGATGGAAAAGCTAGGGAAAAGGGTCTACACTCCTCCAGTGTAGGGCAAGGTTTCCCCGCTTCAACTGCCTTTAAGGCTGCCTTAAACCCTTTGTCCATAAAGGGGAAGGCACGTTTGGATGTCAGCAATAAAGGACGGGTGCTTTTTGCTGAGAGCCGGCACCTTGGAACTAGTAGAGGCCCTCTCTTTCAAAGTGGTTGTATATAAGGCCGGAGCCTTAGAGAGTTCGAGGACAATCGTCTCCTTCGGCTCTGTTTCCTCCTTGGATGCAGGTTCCGTCCTTAGACGGACATAGCAGTTAGAGTAGGCCCCTTTGCTGGGCCAAAATTCAATTTCCTCTACTGGGACAGTGCCCAGTTTCCCCGAGAGGAAGATCTTCCCCCCGACATTGGCATATGCTCTGTATGTCTTCAAGGGTTAACGTCAGAGAAAGCGGGAAGATCCTTGACGTTTAGCTTCTTCGGGGCTAAACGTGTTGCAACCAGCTGATGCATTTCCTTCTGAAGAGAAGCTTCTTTCTCGGACGATTTCTTCTGAATGTCCTGCACCATAGACAGCAGCGAGTGCAACGTACACGTGATGGAATCTAGCTGGGGTGCAGTAGATGAAATCAAAGGCACCGGCTCAGTCACCGTGGCTGAACATACCGAAATTGTTTCGGTCTTATCGACTTCAGCCTCAGGAGGTACGTCATCCTCCTGCTCAAGTTCTTCCAGTAGGAGATTGTTCTCAGTCTCCTCTGAGACAACCGACATGTTGTCATCTAAATCTCAGGTTGAGCCTGGGGAATGATTACATCTGCAGATGCCCCAGGGAAAAGACAGTCCCTCATCCTCTCATTAGGAAGGTATAGGCCAGAGGTGTCCTTCTGAAAACCCTTGACCCATTTTCGCAGCGTGTCCCTTGCTGCATCCCTTGACTCAGTAGACTTTTGATCATCAAAAGACTCTTTTACCAGTTTGTCACAAACGGTACATACCTGTGGGTCCCAGTATTTGAGAGCCCCCTGGGTGACTGCGCAGCGAGCATGGGCCCTGCACACGTCATGGCCGTAGAAGTTCTTGCTACGGACCTTGCAAAAGCTGTTCCCGCACTCGGAATGCTCCTCTTGTAAAGAACGAAAGCATATAAGTATTCGGTGAAATTCTCAGATTTCAGCATACATATATTTTTATTTTTTTTTTTTAATATTAGCTTGGACAGAGTAAGCTAGAAAATAGGAAAGACACCTACTTGTGTTTCCTGTCCAGCCCATTGCTATGACTTCCTCCAATATTGAACAATAAATTCTTAATGAATTTTTATGGGAAGATAAGATCCTTTGATATAAAGTGTCTTCTTAACACAATGTCCCAGGTTCAATATTGGGGGTAAATTAATGGTTGATAACCATTAAGTGGTAGAGAAGATCATTCTTTTATATGTGATGGTGTCACAATAGGCTGCCTATGAAGCACCTTGTAGGTTGGAATAATCTTTTTTTGGGCTACAGCACTGACTGGCAGCGGTATGCCGCCAGACCTGCCGGGCCGGCCGGCATATGCCGGACCTGCCGGCATATGCCGGTCCTGCCGACATATGCCGGTCCTGCCGGGATATGCCGGCCTTGCCGACATGCCGGCCTATTCTGTCTTCAGATCTAAACTTTGGGTGGCCGACTGCTGACCGACAACTTAGTTGCCGGCCACTGGTCATAGTAGGTTTATTGTCGTTGGGTTATCGCTCAGCAACACCTCCGGCATGTGGCGGCAGAGTAACTGCCGGCCGACAGACATCCAACATGACCCCCGACAACTATAAGCTGCCGGTGGTCGGCCCAGTTTAAGGAAAGGTAAAGAAAGAGAGAGAGGATGGAGGAAGGCAAAGGCTCAGCCTTGCCGACCTACATCCCGAATGAGGGTTCAAGTGGAGGGGGGAATTATATTCGGGCTTCCACCCAACCATATCCCATCCATATGTGCTATGGAAGGCAGTCCAAGGGAGGACTGAAGAACACTCTAATGATTATGAGGATACTTGCCGGCAACCGGCCCGGACGGCAGCAGACAGGGAACCTCAGGCCAGTTCTATAGATTACCCTTTGGGTAAAAAGTAAAATGACGGCCAGGGAGGGTGATGGATCATCCAACACAAAAGAGACAGCGGGCAAGGGGGAAAAAGTCCTATAAGTAAGGTAATACCCGAAGGCATTACACAACTTAAAGGATTCTGATCTCATAAGGTAACCTCAAGTAGGGGAAATCATTTCCCCCGGTTGGGTTAGTCTGGTGAGAAAGCGGCCATAGGACACAATCTCGCAAGAGAACAGAATCTAGTACCAGGTATCTTAGACAATGAAGAAATAATTTCTTTGGTCTAAGATCCACTAGCACAGGACTGTTTGCTAGACCAAGAAAGGAGGAATTATAAAACAAAAACCTCCACGTATGGTCTAGTGAGGCCTAGCCTCCTGTATAGACAACTTAACCTGACTTGGGAAATCATTTTACCGAGACAGTAAGATGCCTGACACAGACT
>NC_090733.1:90543303-90545803 GCF_036898095.1 Palaemon carinicauda | reverse complement strand
TGAATGAACATGGTGGCCTATTGGAATCGTCCCATGCCTTGCGATCGCCATACTGAGGTTCGAGTCCCTCTCAACATCGATAGTTTTTTGTAGTGTTTGCAACCTCACCATCCTTGTGAGCTGAGGATGGGGGTGTTTTGGGGAGTCTATAGATATACTTGTTGAGTCATCAAAAACCATTGTCTAGCCCTTCCTACCTAGTCTCAGATTGGATGGAGAGAGGCTTGGGCGCTCATCATATGAATATATGGTCAGTTTCTATGACCTTTTCCTGCTAGCTATGTGATTGTCACTATCCCTTGCCTCTATCATTCTAGAGTTGTCTTCAAACCTCCTTTATTTAGATCAAACAAGATGTGTGTAAATAAGTTGCAATGTAGTTGTGTCTCTTAATATCAACCTCTTTCCTCAGAATCCGACTGGAATTGTACCAGACTTATATTTAGTGGGTTGGGAGCTCGTGTCAAGGCTATAGCCCTTGATCTAGAGATAGCGGTGAGTTTGATTTTACCTGCAGATGCACCTACTGAGTCATCCACAGTCATCTGCAGCCATTATCTGGTGCTTCCTCCAGGTCCCAGCTTAGATGGAGAGAGGACTTAAGCGCTGATCATATATGACTATATACGGTTGGTCTCGTGGATGGTGTTTGATGAGTTCAGTGACTAATTCCTTGAACCTGGATTTTAAGAGTGACCTTAAAGACATTGAGGTGACCTACCGCTAAAACGGGGTTTTCAATTAACATTAAAGGCGTCCCGCAGTGGCCAAAAACCCTGTGTTATTCTACGCAAAAATGCTTGGAAGTATCTGAATAAATTGACCATAGAATTTTCAAAAGTTTGTCGCGGGTATTATAAGTCCTTATTTGGTTATGCCCAACAATTGAAATTTCCTGCGTTCGCAGCGCTGCCTGTAGGCCAATTGAACAGCCGCGTGACATCATACCAGGAACACCTGATTTCACTGGCAATGGCGGACAAATTGGAAACTACGAGTGATACTGAAGAAATTAGCTTTGATTTCACCGATAGAGAGAACGAAATTGACTCACAATTAAAAATTTTGACAGCTGAATGTCCGGGCAGTATTCAGCCTTATAGATTTCAGCCAGAGCGATCAATTTCAGAAGAAAATGAGGAAAGTTCCAAATAGGGGAGCAACAGAGACGACACCAAGGATAGAATCTTAAGAAATAAAATTGGTCATTAAGCATAACAGAATGGGTCCTTAGAGATTGTTAAAGAAGCAGAGGATGGAAGATAAGATGATGGTTGTCGAACTAAGGAAGTTTGCAGGCGTGGACTGGCACCGAAAGACTATAAACAGACGCAAGTAGGAGGACATGTCTGAGGCCTTTATTCTGCACTGGACTAGTAACGGCTGATGATGATGATAGCGAAGATATATATATATATATATATATATATATATATATATATATATATATTATATATATATATATATATATATATATATATATAATAAATTTTGCAAATTTTTACGTGTTTTTCATATTCAAGTAAGCCATATATATTTTTGATACATTAATGTCTGGATTCTCTTAACGACCTCGGGATCAGAGCCCCAGGTGAAATCACACAAAGACAAGAGCTTGGCTCCGGCCGGGAATCGAACCCTGGTCGGCAAGCTTGTATAGATAGTGACTAAGCCACTTGGCCACGAAGAAAGTTAAGAGAATCCAGACATTAATGTATCAAAAATATATATGGCTTATTTGAATATATATATATATATATTATATATATATATATATATATATATATATATATATATATATATATATATATATATATATATATATATATATATATATATATATATATACATAGATATATATATATATCACAAGCACACGTGATTTCAATTAATGTATCACCCACGAATGGTATTTCATACCGAATTCTATCTTGGGAATATACTTCCACTTGGAATTCATTTTATGGTAACAGCTTCTGGCCGGGTGGAGATTCGAACCCCCACCTGTACAGCTGGAAACCATGCCTGCAGGGACACTACCAACTGAGCTATCAAAAGAGATAAAAGTTTATGACAAGTCCCTATACATATTCCTGTCGAATTGAGGAATCTTTCCATACACTTGAAATAAACCCATCTCCACCATGATAGCTGAATCGGAAGTTTGCAACACGTGATTATCTTAAATGAATATATATCACAAGCACACGTGATTTCAATCAATGTAAATATCACCCATGAATTGATTGAAATCACGTGTGCTTTTGATATATATTCATTTAAGATAACCACGTGTTGCAAACTTCCGATTCAGCTATCATGGTGGAGATGGGTTTATTTCAACTGTATGAACAGATTCCTGAATTCGGCAGGAATATGTACTGGGAATTGTCATAAACTTTTATCTCTCTTGTTAGCTCATTCGGTAGTGTCCCTGCAGGCATGGTTTCCAGCCGTACAGGTGGGGGCTCGAATCTCCACCCGGCCAGAAGTTGTTACC
>NC_090733.1:90508303-90518303 GCF_036898095.1 Palaemon carinicauda | reverse complement strand
TTAAGGTATCCAGAATTCTAACTCCTGGAGCGAGTATCCCTAAATAATCTCACAGGGATATCGCATAATATCAGAGGACGTATTCTCGACACGTCACATAGCTATCTTCACCCCGAACAGTATTAACGCTTCGAGGGGTTACAGTAACAAGAATCTGAAACGAGAATGAAAAGAGAGCCGCTCATAAGGCATCTCTCCTATTCCATTTCCAGTGTGTATCTGATGAAGGCAGTAGCGCCTTCTTTATTCCTTGTAGCAATATACGAGGTGCTACAGATAGTGTATTATAGGGAGGGGTCAATAAGCCCTTTTACAATAAAAGGAAAGGTGGGTCCATCAGGACGACATGGCTACCTCATCCAAAAATAGCTTTTCCGCTTCGCTCAAAATCTGTTTTTTGGGCTCAGGCCATGTCGTCCTGATGGAAGTTTACCAGAGCATTACTGTATCTGTGGATTCTTAATCGGTGCCATACTCTCAAGAAAGTATTTTCCTGGTCCGTCTAGACCTAGAGACCTATGATGTTACCATCATACATCATTTCATCTAAGCATGAACTATGTTAGTGCTTCCTGCCCCCTACAGAGAAAAGTCGTACCAGACTCTGGAAAAAGTCTCGAGGAGTACATAATAACTATGGATGACAAAATGACAAGCTGGTATAGTGGTCTCGCCCTATACATTATAAAGCAAAGTTTGTATAAGAGTCACCAATGTCAGAATGAATTTGTGACATCTTCCCCAATGTGACTACTCTTATTAACTATTGGATAAGGGTTGTATCCGCATAGGAACAAATTTTGCATCTCTGCCACTATCCCGTTAGGGTACCACATCAACCCTTCCTAAGGAAGGGTTAAAGTGAGTGGACTTTTGCTTGAATCAGGGAACAATCTTAAAAGACATACCATGATAAAAATATCCATATCTTAATCTTAATGCTCAGTACATTTCTAATAAAATGAGTGTGGGCGAATAAAACGCAGGGTTCACTATGAACTAGTTTATTAAAATTTAATAAACGTACATATCAGATCAACCTTTATAAAATTTATGAAATGTGGATGATATGCGTTAAAGCATAAAGAAAACAATCAACAGAAAATATTAATATTGAATTATTAATAATAATGATATTTTCTGTATACTGTTTATTTACACTAGCGTAAGAAACGCTTGGCACAAGTGTCCGTATTATGCTATAGTTCACCGACGTCAATGGAACAGTTCATAAGGACACTTTCGTGGCCCATCGCTCAGTGTGTAGTAACATACAGTGACTACACATGCACCCTCTTAATTAATCGTCCCAAATTAATTACACTGTTCCTCGCAGATTTAAAACAGAAGGTTAAAGAATTCTACCTGCTGCTACCACAGAACTCTTAAGTTGCTCCACCTGCTTCGCATAGTGCATACAGAACACCTTGGATGACTACCAGCCGGAGTACGAACAAGGATGTTCAAAGTCCATATAATTACAGAAATTTAATGGAAGAGGCAACTTTCCTCAGATCATGACTAACGGGTGTACTGTCTGGATCTGTTCTGCAAATAACACGGGTGATTTTCGCCTTTAGTTATCGATAACTTTGAACCCAGGGTTTCTCTTCTGAACAGCTGTCCTCCCATAAAGTCTGAAGTTCTATGAAGATAGACCTTTAGGTACTCCACTGGACATAGAGATGCATCTTCCCTCAGAGGGCAGATTCTCTAGGGACCCTACCTGTTGGTGGGTAGCTTATTCTTGGTAAGAAACGTTGGGTCTGGAAATAGATTCAGTTCTCCCTCCAAGAACTGGACGTGGCCTTCCTCTCTAGAGAGAGCCACTATTTCACTAACTCTGGCCCCCAAAGCGAGTACAAACAGAAATATGACTTTAAATTCAAGACCTTCTAAGCGCATTCCTCATTGTTCATTATTTATACACCATGAAGAATCTTATCTACTGACCATGCAAAGGGTCTTCGGAGGCGCTGAAGGGCTAAGCCTAGCATGGGCCTTTGTAGTTCATTAAGAACGTCGTTAGAAAGGTCGACCTGTAAGGCATATGGTATCTGTCTTGTCAAGGCAGACTTGAACAATAGAATTGTGTTGGCTGCTAAACCTTGCTCATGAAGGTGAATGAAGAATGATAAATAGGAATCTATCAACATTTCTTTTGGTTTCTTCGCCTTGACAAAGGATATCTGTTTCTTCCCTGAAGCCTCATAATGTCTTTTGGTTTCCTCCAAAAGTCTAAACTGACTTTTAACACCGAATCTTTTTCTCATCGTTAAGGAGAGAAAATCATGAGATGTAGGTTCCGTGTTTTCTGTGATGAAGCGAAGACAGTCACCTTCTGTACTCGCTGAGACAAGGATGGATCCGGTAGCAGTACGAATTTTAGTCGTAGTTCCTATGCCAGAGGGAACCATACGCTATTTGGCCACTTGTGGGCCACTATTGCTGCTTTCCCTTTGAAGGATCTCAGCTTATCAAGGACCTTTAAAAGGAGGTTGTGCGGAGGGAACAGATAAATACTGGACCATCTGTTCCAGTCCAGGGACATAGCGTCCACTTCCTCCGCTAGCGGATCCTCGTATGGGGATACGTAACGATCTATTTTCTTGTTGTCTTTCATCGCAAAGAGGTCTATCTGCAGCTCTGGGACTTGACTCGAGATGAAGGAGAACGATCCTGCGTCTAGAGACCATTCTGACTCTATAGGTGTAAACCTGGATAGAGCGTCCGCTGTCATATTGCGGAACCCTTGAATGTGAACTGCTGACAGGTGCTATTTCTTCCTCTCCGCCAAACGGAATATAGCCAACATCACTTGGTTGATTTGAGGTGACCTCGACCCTTGTCGATTCAAGCATCTCACTATCACCTCGCTGTCTAGAACCAGTCTTATGTGGGTCGAGTGGCGAGGAGATACTGATGAGAGTGACCTCCCCAGCCTTCCTTTGAAGCGTCTGCGTGGATTGTTACTGAAGGGGGAGGAGGTTGAAGAACTATTGATTTCTTCAATTGCTTGGCATTGGACCACGGCTTGAAAAGCGTTCGCAGTCGAGTCGGTAGTGGTCTTATTAGATCTCTTCGTGCGTTTGATGCATATTTTCTCCAGACTCCTGTTGCATCCTTTAGCTGTGATCTTAGCACTGGATCTGTTATCAAAGCAAACTGTAAAGAGCCCAGCACTCTCTCCTGTTCACGTCTTGATATCCGTTTGGATTTCAACAGTCTCTTGACAGATCCTGCTATCTCTTTCCTCTTCTTCCCAGGAATGGAAAGTCGATGTGACTCCAAATTCCAGTGGATTCCCAACCACTGAAATTTATGAGCTGGAGATAGTCGAGACTTTTTGATGTTGATCTTGAATCCCAGAGGTTCCAGGAACTGGATCACTATCTTAGAAGCTTGCATGCATTCTGTCCTGGATGCTGCCCACACCAGCCAGTTGTCCAAGTAGGCTATTACTTGGACCCCCTTTAGGCGTAATTGATGGACAGCTGCGTTAGCGAGCTTCGTGAAAATCCTTGGGGCTATGTTTAGCCCGAAAGGCATGGCTCTGAAGGCGTAAAGTTTTCTATGTAACTTGAAGCCTAGGTAGGAAGAGAGGTGACGATTGATTGGAACGTGCCAATAAGCGTCAGACATGGCTATAGAGACAGTATATGCCCTTTTGGGCAGTAGGGTCATTATGTGTTGAAGTATGAGCATACTAAACTTGTAGTTCACAATGAACTTGAGTGGCGACAAGTCTAAAATGACTCTGAGTTTTTCTGAGCCCTTCTTTGGAACACAAAACAGCCTTCCTTGGAATTTTATGGACTTAACTTTCCGGATTACTCTTTTGCCTAAGAGCTCTCAGACATATTCTTCCAGAATGGGGGTTGAGTGTTGGGAGAATTGAGGAAATTGAGGATGAGGACTGCTCCGGCTCCAACCTAGTCCATTCTTTATTAGGCTGTGGGCCCAGGGATCGAAGGTCCCGCGATCCCTAAATAGCTGTAGTCTCCCTCCTACTGGAAGTATCTCACTTCTGCTGTTGTGGACCTGAGGCCTTGCCTCCTTGACCGCATCCTCCCCTGGATCCCCTTCCTCTTGAAGGGAGTCTAGAAGAACCTCTGGCTGTTCTTCTAGCTTTCGAACGAAAGGAAGAAGTCTGCCTTTCGAAGGCTGGGTTAAAGACTGGCGACTGTGTCGCCACTTGTTGAGGTACCAGCTGGTACGTGGTTGGAGGTTGTGCCACTATCTGAGGCACCGCGGTCACAGGAAGTTGTTGTTGTTGTTGCTGTCGGTATGGTCTAGCCGGCCGAGAGGATGGCCTAGGCCTTTTTGTCTTCTTCTTGGGTTGGGGACCCTCATCCGGAGAAGACTTTCTCTTAGGAACTAAGTCCCACTTTTTGAGAAGGTTCCTATTCTCTGTGGCGGCCTTGTCTACTACCTCTTTAATCACTTCCTTGGGAAAGAGGTCTTTACCCCAGATACAAGAGGAGAACTCTCTACAAGCTCTCCTAGCTTTAATAAAGCTATAGAGATCCTTTGTAACTGTGGCCAGATGGGTTTTGGCCACTACCATGAACATGTCCTGGTTCTTGGGGTCACTTGCCATCGTTTCTTATGTCGTTTGCAACGACATCGATGCCGCAAGTCTTTCCTTTATCTCTTGCTCTCTACGCAAGAGAACCTCCGACAGTTTTTGAAGTTCCTCACCAAACTGACGTTCAGCGATATCAGCTTCCAGCTTCCCGACTGAGAAGGTAAAGTGTACGTCCTTCCAGTCTTCTTGGTCCAAGGGCAAGGTCAGAGATAACGGCTTGCACTCCTCCAAGGAGGGGCATGGTTTCCCTGCCTCCACCGCCTTTAAGGCTGCCTTATATCACTTTTCCATGAAGGAAAAGGCTCTGGTAGGAGAGGCCACAAAGGAGGGAAGCTTCTTACTCAAGGCTGGCACCTTTGAGTTCATGAAGCCCCTCTCTTGCATCGAGCTCGCTAGTAACGCCTGAGCTTTACTATGGTAAAAAACTATGACCTCCTTCGGCTCCGTCTCCTCCTTTGAGGCTGGCTCCTTTTTAAGACGCACATAGCAGTCCGGATAAGAATCTTTGTTGGGCCAAACTTCCACCTCTTCCAGGGGAATTGCTCCCAACTTTTCTGAAATCACGATCTTCCCAGTTGTTATTGGAATGTGTTCGACATACCTCCACGGATTGGTATCCGAGCACAAAGGAATATCCGACACGCTAAGCCGCTTCTGGGGCCCACGTGATGCTGCAAGTCTGCGTATCTCCCGTTTCACTGCAGCTTCCTTCTCATCATTCTTCCTTTGAATTTGTTTGATCATCTCAACAATGGAAGAAAGAGTCCTTCCCAGTTCATCTGGGATAGCAGACGATGTAAAGGGAACAGGTTCTGGGTCGGGAACCGATGTAACCGACAACTTTTCAATTTCTTCCTCTTCTACTCTAGGAGCCTGAGACAGCTCCTCCTCCTGACCTTCTCCTAAAAGGTCCTTCTCAATAATCCAACACCTCCGACATCTTATCGTCCAATTGGATGTCTTGAAGCGCAGCTGAGACTTCAGAATCTACCGGATTTTGGGCAGTTGGTATCTCCACCTGAGGCTGAGGGGTATCTCCACCTGAGGCTGAGGGATGATTGCATCAGCCGATGCTTTAGGGAAAAGGTAGGCCCTCATCTTCTCATTTGGAAGGTAGGGGCCTGAGGTGTTTTTCTGAAAACCGCTCACCCGGGTTCGTAACTTTTCCCTGGCAACATCCCTTGACTCCGTCGACTTAGGGTCGTCAAAAGCCTCGGTAATCAGGTTAGAACATACTGTAAAAACCTGAGGGTCCCAATACCGGAGATCACCTCTGGAGGGTGCGCATGGTGCGTGCCTCCTACAGTATTGATGTCCACAGAGGTACTTACTGTGGACATTATAGAACACACTCCCGCACTTCGGATGGTCCTCCTGTAAAGAGAAGAAAAATCCATGAGTATCAAGTGAAGGTTTTTCACTTATATTGAAACGTGTAGCTTATATAGAAAGCTATAAAAGAAAGAAGGAAAGACACATACTTGTATTTCCAGTCCAGTCAATTGCTGAAACCTCCCAAGATATTAAAACTAAGGTTAATTCTACTCTAGAATACCTTATGTAATTTCCTAAACGGAAATTTAAGGTGTAGTTCACACCTTGAGATAAAGTTTTAATATACGGGAAAGAAAGAATACAGAAAGAACTTACTTTCTATATATTGTACGGTCTCAGCAAAAGGCTGTACAAGATAACATTAAGTATGTTGAAGAACTTTAGTGTTTTCAGAAACTCTGTACTGTAGTTTTACTAATGCAGTGTTTACTACACTACGAATATAGCAACTACTGTACATCGCATGCTGTTGTGCCGGCCGGCATCTACCCCTGTATAGTTCAAAGATATACTACCTTTAACTAATAGGCGGCAGCCCGCTGGTTCGCAAATGTGTGCCGGCCGGCAGTCATTGCCGGCCGACAGCTGAAAACACTAATACCCAGATGCCGGCCGCTAATCGCAGTGGCCAGCAGATTCGGGATGTGTTTCCACTGCCGGCAGGCAAAGGTAGCAATACCCATGCCCGCCGGCAGTAGTTTAAAACCAGATAACCTCCACCCCTAGCCCGGCTCCCGGCTTAACAGCCGACAGCCGGGCTAGGGGTACAACACAATAGTCAGAGAAACAGTATGGATGTAAGGTTATAAGGCGGCATTGCCATACGACCTTCCATTCAGAAAGATTGAACTTATGAAAGGGGAGAATGTAGCATTCAGGCTTCCAAAGAATCCATAGCCTGCCGGACTCTACCGGCAGACATGGAAGGGAGACCAAGGGAGGTCTGGGGTTCACTCTGCAAAGAACAATGGGTCTCTGCCGGCCGACACGTAATTGCCAGCCGGCAGAGAGCTGAGCTGGTCCTCCATCCTAACCTACACTAGGTACGGAAGTAGGACTGCGGCCAAAAGATAATAAAAGAAAGAGAGGTAGGGAAGGGATAAGTTTCCTATAAACTTCGTTCTAGCAAGAGACACACTCAGCAGTTAGGGAAGCTCATTCTAACCTAGAATTGTCTATTAGGGAGGAAGACTGGCAATACTTGCTATCCTCCTCCCAACCAGAACAAAGTTAGGTGAAGTTATTTCGCCGGGCAACGGAGAAAACTCATTTTCCAGCCCGAGAAAAATAACACAGGACAGTCTGCTAGACCACTAGAGGAAGGAATCATCTCGTACAGAATCCTTCAGACGTGGACTAGGGAAGCAAAGCTTCCTGTATCTGTCCCTAACCTAGCAGAGGAGACTCATTCTCTATGCTAGGAAGAAGCAGACCACAGACTAGAAACTCTGATGTTCTGCCCTAACACAAAAAACCAGCCACTCTGGTTATCAGGTCAGGACAGACATATCCTAGTATAGTTATACCTGAATTATTATACAGATAGAACTGCTAGGATTAAGCCTAAGGCTTGCTCAGAGGGAGAGGGGGATTGAACTTAGCCTCCGGAGGAGAAAAGAACAATCGGGGATGTGCGAAAGTATACTACTGTACCTAGGTTACTAGCCTAGGTACGGTGAGAATCGATTACCTAATTCACCGAAACTCTCTCGTATACAATCTTGGAAAGAACATTCAACAATATCTTACATGTATAAAATATTTGCCTATAGCTTCAATAAAATAACACTCGAAAAAACTCATATCATTCATGAAAGTACTAGGGCCAGACGCCTAGGTTACTAAGCCTCGCGAAGGGCAAGATCGGTTACCTAAATCACCGAACTAAAAACTAACGGCATTATATAAGCATTCCTAGAGGAGCTAAATAGCTAGATTATTAAAGCATAACAAACCAGGCACGTCGCTCTAGCTAACTAAATGACCCATATATAGCGAGCAATAGCATCCAGGATGCCTCCGGTAGGCAACAGATCTTGTTTACGTTAATATCACTATTGATTTTATTCAAAACGACAAGAGCTTACATTTATATATAGTAAAGATAATACTCAACTTTCCAGAGGCAGAAGAGGCCGGAGAAATCATCAAAATGTTGAATTAAATCCAAAATAACGAGAGAACACAAGGGAAAACACCGAGTAGTAGAGCTACACGAAAAGAATAAAGAGGGCGCTACCGCCTTCATCAGATACACACAGATTCTTGTCACTGTAACCCATCCAAGCGTTAATACTGTTTGGGGTGAAGATAGCTATGTGACTTGTCATGAATACGTCCTATGATATTATGCGATATCCCTGTGAGATTATTTAGGGATACTCGCTCCAGGAGTTAGAATTCTGGATACCTTAAGGTAAAATTCTCTGGGAATATCACTGTACTCAAATTGTGTTAAATATATTTTTATCTTTTCTTTCCAACTTCAGAATCCTTGTATTCTCGTTTTCTTTATCTTGTTAAATATATTGTTTTTATCTTTTCTTTCCAACTTCAGAATCCTTGTATTCTCGTTTTCTTTATCTTGTTTATTTTTAGTACGACAAAAGTACTTTGACTTTTTTCATGATCCTTGGTTTTCAACTCTCTTGGAAAATAAAAAGATCTCAAATGTAACTTTAAATAACTTATTATATTTAATAGCTGTAAATACTTTGTGTGCTGGCATTTGAGACCATTTCATAGTATTTAGCCCTTCTTGAATTAGTTAACGAAGTTAACGAGTAGTGGTAAGAATTTTTACCAAGCAGTATCTGCCTAACCCTCCAAGGAAGCAGTTCTCTTGACTTAAGAGAATATGGATTAACTCGACCTTCGTTAGAAACTTGCCAACTAATGTGTGATCATTACTAATGAACTCTCTTCACTTGAAGGACTTTTATTGCTGTGAAATAATGAAGTGCTAAGTACCACCAGTTTCACCAAAGTGCAATGGAGAGACGAGGGCATGATTCTCCAAGGGAGTGAGTTTTCAGAGGAACCATATAATGAATTGTGTAGCAGCATGGAAGAGAGGCCAAGACGGGGATACTATTTCCCTACCATAGTCTTTGGCATCCACCACATACTGCTGGATTACTTCAGAGGGTTTCAACTCCGTGGATTTATATCGAGCAAGCAGGCGCTTGATAACTTTGAGGTAGGTCTCGGTAAATGTTGGCACACTTTACGAGATTTAAAGTTATTGAATGAATAATTTTAGCGCTGAGTCATTAATCCCGTAAAAAATAAAACTTGTAACCAGAAAAAATTTACTCCTGTTAATATTTTGCTTTGCCATTTATCATATCTTTTGAGATCTTTTTATTGAATCTTACTCTGAACTTTAAGTCGCTTGCATAGGCAATAATTTCATGTACAATTTTTTGATAGACGTATCATATCTTTTATAGGCTATGCACAGTGGCATCATGGTAATGGTATTGCTCGACGAATCTTATAAACTTTTCACTGGTTATAAGCGATTCGGAGTGTGGAGGTTAGGTAACTAGTGCCAGAGTTACCTAGATATCGGGGCAGCATCAAGTGTAATTAATATTAATTTATATTCTGCATAATATTATGCTTTCAATTTATTGTATGTTCAATATTAAATTCAATGTTCACTTTGATGTTTGTTTTCTCACCATTTTTTACAACCTTCATATAAGTTTTTTCCGAATACAAATATACCCTAGGAAGCTACCTTTTAGGAACTTCCATCAGGGCGACATGGCCCGAGCTCAAATATATATATATATATATATATATATATATATATATATATATATATATATATATAATATTTATATATATATATATATATATATATATATATATATATATATATATATATATATATATATATATATATATATATATATATATATATATATATATATATATATATATATATATATATATATATATATATATATATATATATATATATATATATATATATATATATATATATATATATATATATATATATATATATATATATATATATATATATATATATATATATATATATAT
>NC_090733.1:90488303-90493303 GCF_036898095.1 Palaemon carinicauda | reverse complement strand
TCACGACAGCTTCTTGATGAATGGGGTCGACGCTAAGGTCGAAGAGATCACCTGGCTTCACCTTTCCAGACAGGTGAGGAGCTTGATGTGCACGGTAATCCATTGGGGGTGCCATATCGGGACTTTAGGACAGGGCAATATATTGTTGCAAGGAGTGCAGAGGAGGCAGGATTTTGTACTAAATACTTTAGAGAAATCTTGCTGCTCTAAGGTAGTTTATATATACAACAATCCTACCTATTCTGGCTTGCTAAAAATTAATAGTTTAAATGATTAATCAGCAATGGACTGGTGCGATGGGCATACATCTTAAAATTAACAAACCTTAATTGGTATTGAGAAATATAAGATGCATTAATTTAGCAGTATTGGAATTTATATAAAAAATGCAGTTTAGGAATTTAATCTCGACCCATGTAGTTTAAGGAAAGAACCAACATACGCCGGGGTTACCACTAAGGCCATCTGTTGTGCGTATCTATGCTGTGACGTCACGAGCATGGCGTGCGCCACTGTCAACAAGTTTAGGTTTAGATTAGTCCTCCCTATATTCGTTAAAGAAAACTAGATGTAGGAGAGAATGTTTAAGGGGTAGCTATAGTAATAGTAGAAGAGAGCTAAAAATACGATTAAAAGAAGAGTGAAGAAAATTCTTCACACCCTGGGGATAAAGGGGAGAAAAAAGGAAGAGAGGTTAGTTCCGGCAAATGTGATTCAACTACTTGTTAGTATGAGCGAGATAAGCTTACTGGCTGAATGAAGAGTGAAGTCGTTCTTCACATCAACGTCCGTTTAAAGTTAACAAAACGCTGTTAGCGTTAATTGAAATCAATCGAGTCAAAAGTTGTGCTTTCACGTGAATTTGGGGAATATTGAACCACACAGGCAATGCTTCACGGAAGCGTTAAGTTAAGCATATGATCAGTTTTAACTTTAAACGTACGATGCAATAATGATAGAACGATTAAAAGTACTCAATTCCTCCCACCCTAGGGGTACGGATAGAGCAAACAAAACGTAAGCCAATAACGGTCGAGGTCAGCAACAAGTCCGGCCCATGACAAATTAAAAATGATGGGGGTGAATCCTAATCCCGGTCTGACACCCAACGTTTTACATTAAATGATTTTACAAAGAAAATTACTGGCGTAATGAAAACTTTGTATTCATCGCCTGACAAAGGGAGAAAATTTTATTCCTTTTCGGCGTTACAAGGTAAAAAGTTGTTTGGCACTAGCCTGAATGGTAAAATGAGACAAACTAGGTTCATGGGGACATCGTATTTCTGACAGCTAATGTCTTGGATGTCATCTTCAAGGGAAATGTTTGCAAGGTGAACATTAGAAACAAAACTTATATTCAGCACGAGCTGAAGGATGTCAGGGGGATTGCAGGAACATGACAAATTGTCAAGGCAAAAATTAAATTTACGTTTTAAAGTTAAAGCATGGAATTGACCGAAAAAATGCTGCTGAATGACTTGGCAAAAATAATAAAGGCTTGCAGTTGCGCCATATAAGACTGAATGAAAATAATGAATGGTGTTCATGGTACCGTTATCCTCAAGCAAGGTGAATCGTAAACAGGCTCTAAGCTCCGGTGCTAGGTCTACACGTGTGACCTTCGCTAAATCCGCCGTTAGTGCACAAGGTTCCTTTCTGACTGCTAAGGTCTTAACCTTGCAATCACGCTCCTCATTCTGAGAGCGGGTTTCAAATCCTAACGGGGATGTTTTAGCGTCAACACGGGTTAGAGCGGAAGTTACGGGCTTAAGAACTGGACAGTCAGGCAACGTGAGCACTGGTCCATGGGATGGTACGGTTTTAATGACTGACTTTACCGGTGTAGGCCTCTGCTGGCCTTCAAGCACACGGTTAGGTTGAGTGGTATTTGCGCTACCACTTAGGGGGTCCATGTTAAGACTGTGAATGAGTTTTTCTCCGTCCCCGGCGGCAAAGACAAAGGGGCTTGAGGGCGATCAAACGCTGGTGGCTTAAGGTTCGGAGATGAGGACGGAGCAAGTGGGACTGACACAAAATTACTAATCGTATGCCGTGTTGGCAACATAGTACTAGAATGTGAAGATTGAACAGGTTGGGGAGTTGATGCAAAATTATGAACATTGTGCTTGACTGCCGATACGTTAGAAGTAACAATCAGGGGACGTGTCACTGAAGGTGTTGCATTCGAAGAAGAACAAGACTGATTAGGTTTTATAAGTAAATTGGGATGAGCCATTAGGCTATTAAAAGCAATTTCAACTTTACTCGAACAGGCAGCAAGCACTGGATAATTTAATTTGACAATAGGATGGTCGTAATGACGTCTCCAAAAATTCTTGTAATTAAAAAGTTCATCTCTTACTTTACTAATTTCACATTTTAAAATGACCCACGGCTTCAGGACCCATGTTGGGAAAATCTACTGAAGCAAGAGCATGAAGTGCTATGTCTGCGTCCTCACACACAAAGGTGAATGTCAACTCCTGTTCCTTAAGCCTAGCGTTAATCTCCTCGGGGCTAAGCGTTTCCGCCTTAGGCGGTGGAGGGTTGTTTACGTTAAACATGAAGTCCGCCATCTTGGAATGACCACGTTTGATGAACGGATTCGTAAAACAAAAGAAGGGATAAATCTGAATTTTAAAGGAATGTAAAAATGAAACTTTACAAATTTACAAGGTTGATAATTGAACATTTAAATTTACTCATGATGGGAGGAAAATGGTTAAATGGACAAAAAACATATAAATCATGAAATTACTTTAAATTTCAAAGTGACCGGCCCCAACAAAGCAGACGATGCTCGGTCACGTGACAAACTTTACTGAAAGAAATGACATACGCATTTGGCGATAAATGATTGAATTAAGTTATTTATGAGAAGCAAAACATATGAGAAAGCGCTAGGCTTATAAATGCAAAGATTTAGGTTAAAAGTTAAAATAACAGGTCGAGGCTGACACTGTTGTGACAATTTCACAATTACGGGCGCACTTGGGCAGCCACTGAACTACTCAAATTGTAGATAGGCGCACGAGGCAACGACTTAGATTTTAAAGTGCACTCTCTTGGAGGCTAAATAAAATGAAATTTCCCTCACGCGGAGGTAAAACAATAATATCGTCGCTAAAGGACACAAATAATATCTCCTCGCTAAAGGAAATTAAATTAACTACACGCAGTAATTTACTTACGGTAGCAAATAATTACGAACCCTTAGTTTGGGCTGTAAACAAGATCCGCCATCTTGGAACAAACACGTGGAATGAAACGGACTTGGTGTTAAGTTTCTACGTTACTCGTAAGAATACTTAAAATTATGCTGCGCCAATTAGCTCTTTAGGACAAGGACACGTGCTAGGTATACGGGAAACGTTAGTTAGAAAAGTTAAGGTGGGTTAGGGAAGGTAAATGACACAAAGGAAGGTAGACCAAGGTACAAAATGTTACAAATTAGATGCTTATCTAGCAAAATTAGTTGACAGAACGAGTACACCGGCGCTCTAGCTGAGCAGTAAACACGGGCGTCTGAACAACAAAAACCTTAGTTCAAGTAGCTTAGAACTTTCTGGTATAAATGGATTCCGCCACAACACGTGGGTGAACGGATCCGAGACAAAGTGAAGTTCCTACGACAAATTCTAGTCTTTCTGTAGAGAACATTCAAGCAACAAATTAACCTGGTTACGTAGCTCTTTCCTTAAACACGTGGTCGATACAAAAAGATCATGTTGATTAAAAATTTCTCTTCCCAAATAAAGTCTGGGCCTTACACATTCGACAAACTGGCTGTGTGCGTGTGGGTAAGTGATATAGCGAGTTACTATATGCTTAATCAAGCTGATTAATTACGTTAATGCTTCACAAGTCAAAGGTAAAAGATCCGGTTCGAAGGACCACTCGTGTGGAGAATTTTTTATGGTACGTTCTGAGTGGGAACTTAGTCCGGGAAAGTCTCCTTATAACAGTTACATAAAGTTCAACAGGGGAGGATATGAGCACTTACTCTCGTGGCACAAACACCCTGCTAATACTTTACTGTCACAATTCACTAACCATCACTTTTAAATACAAAAGGGGGAAATTTTACTGTCCAGAGGCCGGAGTACTCCACACGTAGAAATATCAATAATTTATGGCCTACTCTAGCTTTGTCAGGTCTATAGTCATCTCATTCTCAGGCTCTGTTCCGGCTCCGTCCCAGCTACCCCAATGAAATGCTGGACAATTATTTTACGTTAATGTAATTAAGACAAAATCCAAAATGGGAGCAGTGATGTAAAGTAGTTTAAAAGTATAAAGATAAGGATCTTTACCTTCGAAGCAAATATATTAATGCAAAGTACCTCGCTGTTACCACCTATAGACTTACTCTTCAAATATTCCCAGTTTAAACATTAAATAAATGAGGGAGCAAAAATACTAAGAAGGTTTAATTAACCTAATATTGATTTATTCACAAATTTACATCAAAGAAACGGACATCTTAACAAAGACAAGATGGAATCATAAAAATGCAATTCAAAATGATGGAAATTAGTTAGTTAGACACGTGGTCTGCAATAATAAAAATCGAAATGGGGTCGAACACATGGCCCATGTGACCCAGAGACTGTGTTAGTCTCCAAGCAAGAAATAATAATGGAAAAATATTTACACACAATCCCACCGCACACAGTCCGAATAGTGTAAAAGCCAGGTTCCCTATCAAGTTGAAATTAGTCTAAGCTAAGAAAAAATGGGGGAAAACTAAATGGCCATTGATGTAGTACCTGCACTCCTTTGAAGATTAGTCCTATGCCCGTGGTGGCTGTTGACCTGGTTGTCGCACTAATTGGCACGTTGCACTCTTGCCTGGCTCACCCCAAAAATTATCACTTTGGCTACAACTATGGTAAACCAGGGTCCTCTTCTTCTCAATCTCTCCGACCGGCAGCAATCTTTTGCGAGTCGAGTTTTGGGAGAGAGGGGGATGGGGGTGAGCCAGAAGTACACGGATTA
>NC_090733.1:90480803-90483303 GCF_036898095.1 Palaemon carinicauda | reverse complement strand
AATAATAATAATAATAATAATAATAATGTGGTGCCTGTTTATTTATTTCTTGATTTCCTTTCCTACACTGGGTTATTTTTCCTTGGTGGAGGCCAGGGGCTTATAGTAGCCTGCTTTTTCCAACTAGGGTTTAGGTTAGCTAGTGATAATGATAATAATAAGCTAGATTGCTTTATTATTATATCATGATGATCATAATATTTTTTTCCTATAAAAAATAAAGTTTTGTTTTCAAATTAATCAATAGAGGATAATTGAGGTTACATGTTATATAAAGATAATTATAAATCACCGGATCCGATTATATAATTTGAAAATAGATTTTGATGTACAAATGCATTTTTTTCTCTACTAATGAGTGATTTCTTACACAAATAACGATATATTCTTTCATCATTCTATCATGAATTTATTCGGTTAGATTGATCAGCTATTTCGAGTTCCGGTCTTAAGCTTAGATTAAATCTCAACATTTACATCCATGTTTCCTCATTTTCCAAATTAATTCTCATTATCAAAAATATAATGGTAAAAATCTATATAGTGTTTATGGAATGCGATACCTGTGTATAGTGTAATTTGATATTTTTGATTTGCATGATATCAATGCAATTAGTAGTCCCGAACAATATCCATAGTAATAAAAGCTTAACATAGCATATTGAATTATACCCGTATCATACAAGAAATTAATAATCATTGTCTCATCCATTTGCCTTGACCTGTGTTTCGTGTAATTGATTTGAGAAAATTCAACTTCATAACATCAGTGCAATTAACAATCCCAAACAAAGTCCTAAATAACAAAACCTTAAAATAACATATTGAATTATTCCAGTATCTTTCAGATATAAAGAATAATTTCCTCATTTTCATTTACGTTCATGTGAATAAACAATGTTTGCTTATTATAAATAGTATGAAATCAAAAGAGAATTTTTTTTTCAATCTGAAATGAAAATATCTTCGAACACGTGCCTGACCTTGGCGTGGGTTGGAATATTGTAAATAAAGTTAAACTGAACTAATTTGGATAAATGTGTTATTGTGATCAGTTGGAGTAAACGAATCTTTATTATACCATTTTCACCTGGTTTCAATGACTGGGGCTATTTTGTAAAGCTGTAGCAACACGATTCCATTTATCATGGTTGCTATTATTATTATTATTATTATTATTATTATTATTATTTTTATTATTATTATTATTATTGTTATCATTATTGTTATTATTATTATTATTATCATTATCATTATTATTATTATTATCATTATTATTATTATTATCATGGTTGCTATTATTATTATTATTATTATTATTATTATTATTATTATTATTATTATTATTATTATTATTATTATTATTATTATTATTATTATTAAGTGCTTAATGATGACCACCTCACCATATTAAAAAATAAATTATGAAGTAAAAACACTACCTTTTAATACTACATTATGGAGAGGGGAGTAACATAGACCATGGCTGCTGATGACTCAGTAAATGGACTTATAGACTCCCTGGAAAACCCAACCCTTAACTCACAAGGATGAGAGGTAGCAGACACTACAAGAAACTATCGGGCATGAGTGTGACTCGAACCCCAGTCTGGCAGAACACCAAACATGGACGTTCCATATATGCTACCTCAACTACTTGGAAGAAGTGAGGTATTAATCTCGATAAGTGATTATAATCCCTTTATATATTTTGTATTCATGAAAAAGTAATTTCCCCTAAGTAAAAAAAAAAATAAGATTTTCTTTTAAAGAACGTTTGCCAACACATGAAAGAATGCAGAAGCGAATGTGGTTCCATTGGAAACTTCTTCAAGAACATTTTCTGCCTGAGAAGGAATCTCAACGTCCGGAACAGGGAGAAAAATTAGTTTGCGTTGCATGAAATAGGAAGAAAAACTACTTGCAAACAGTGACTTGCAGGGAAAAGTTCTCGTTTAATTTTTTTCATATTTTTCACGGGTAGAGCGTTTATTTTTGAAAAGAAAAATGAATTAGTTTCTTCTCTACCTGCAGTTTGTTCTTTATTCAATAGTTTTTTACCATATTGCAAATTGAACATCATTCAATATTTCAAGTTATTAAGTCTTTTTATTTCCCTTTTCATAAAATTCTTCAAAAAGCTTATTTTATGATTTTACAAGTACAGTTATTACTCATTCTTTACTGATAATTTTAACGCCAAAAAAAAAAAAAAAAAAAGGATTTGTCTGTTTCAGATCTATATATATCTTTTTTTTATTCAGGTTTAAGTAACAGATGAGAAATAAGGCTGGAAGAAATGCCTAAGGGGATATTCTGTTAGAGGTATAATGTGAATGTTCTCATTTTTACGGAGTTTATTTTTCCTCTTTTTTATCAATAAACATTCAAAGATAATAATAAAAATTAGGACTTTGTTTTACATATAAGTTATTCAAGTAGCTTTTTATGGCTTATATGTTAATGAACACTCCTGGATAGGGATCAATAGCAATATCTT